>NC_059199.1:7084813-7165464 GCF_020615455.1 Coregonus clupeaformis | reverse complement strand
GCGTTCCCACATTTTCCCATGTTCACACCATGTCTCTCCCTCCATAAGATTAATGAATCTAACTAAAACTTACAAAATACCACAAAGATCAATTAATTCTAATTCTAAAAATACTTACTTTCTTTGTAATGATTTCAATTCAAACATCTATTTTGTATTTTAAAATACAAAAATATATTTGTAGAGTCGCCATCAACAACAACAACATTCTCAGTGTAACGGTTACAAAACATTTTACTTGCTATGACTGTGATATGTTGTTGTTTAATCTATTTTAGCTGGAGCAAGTCACTTCTGGATAAGAGTGTTCTGCTAAATGACCAAAATATATATGTGGAAAATGAGCATACTCAAAAATGAACTGCAAAGCACACTGGGTATGTGTCGAAGGAGTGCATTAGAGTAACATCTATCATGTCTTTTGTAATTGTACATTTTTTATATATATTTATATTTTGTTCATTTTAGTAGACGCTTATCACACCATAGAGCTATCAGACCTCTGATACACAATGCAGGGTGAAAGGGGGCAAAAATGTAAACCGGCTTATAAAACAAAAATGCAAAAATAAATTGCAGTTTAGTTCAGCCTGCTCCTAATTCTAATGACAAAATACTGGAGTTAATTAAAAGATGTATTTCAAATACATGTAAGAGAAATACTGACCATCTCTGGTGCGGGTTAGAATTCAGGGATTAGGGGATAGTGGTTATAGGTTTGGGGTTAGATTTAGGGTTAGGGTTATGGTGTCAGTAGATTTGATCGGGAATAAATTGTTTGGTCTCCACAAAGATAGTAAAACAAAGGTTTATGTGTTATGTTAAATGGTATATTCATTTGTCAGCGTTTATTTATTTTCAGTATTTTCTGGAGTGTGTGTGTTCTGGTCTTGAATGTGTGTGTTTGTCTAAATGGGTGTGTTTAGCTCAAATGTGTGTGTGTTTGTTTCATATGTGGTGCGTGAGTTTAAATTTGTGTGTGTTGATAAATGTGTGTAGTTTGTTCTAAATACGGCGTTGTCTAAATGTGTGTGTTTGTCTAAATGTGTGCGTTAGTCTAAATATGAAGCATGATCTAAATCTGTAAGTTTATCTAAATGTGTGTGTTTATCTAAATGTGTGTTTGGTCTAAATGTGTGCATTTGTCTAAATGTGTGCGTTTTGTCTAAATGGTGTGCATTTATCTAAATGTGTAAGCGCTTTGTCTAAATGTGTGTGTGTGTGTTTGTCTAAATGTGTGTGTTTGTCTGAATGTGTGTGTTTGTTTGAATGTGTGCGTTGTTTAAATTTGGGGTGTTTGTTTAGCCGTGTTTGTCTGAAATATCACTGCGTTTTGTCTAAATGTGTGTGTTTGTTCTAAATGTGTGCGTTTTGAACAAATGTGCATCTATGTCTAAATGTGTGTGTTTGTTTAAATGTGTGTGTTCTGTCTAAATGTGTGCGTTTTGTTAAATGTGTGTGTTTGTCTAAATGTAGAGCGTTGTTGAAATGTGTGTTTTGTTCTAAATGTGTGTGTTCTGTCTAAATGTGTGTGTTTGTCTAAATGTGTGTGTTTGTCTAAATGTGTGTGTTCTGGTCTAAATGTGTGTGCTTTGTCTAAATGTGTGTGTTTGTCTAAATGTGTGCGTTTTGTCTAAATATGTGCGGCTTATCGAAATCTGTAAGTTTATCTAAAATGTGTGTAGGCGTATCTAAATGTGTGTGTTTCAAATCAAATCAAATTTTCAAATCAAATTTTATTGGTCATATGCGCCGAATACAACAGGTGCAGACATTGCAGTGAAATGCTTACTTTACAGCCCTTAACCAACAGTGCATTTATTTTATGTTGTCTAATATATGTTCCATCGAAATCTGTAAGTTTATCTAAATGGTGTGTGTTTGTCTAAATGTGTGCGTTTGTCTAATTGTGCATTTGTCTTAAATGTGTAGTGCTTTGTTCTAAATGTGTGCATTTGTCTAAATGTGTGCGTATGTCTAAAATGTGCGTATTAAATGTAGCAGATTTGTCTAAATGTGGTGCGTTATCTAAATGTGTGTGCTTGTCTAAATGTGTGTGTTTAGTGCAGAAACTTCCGTGCTCTGTTGCGCTTGGAGATACTGTCAGGATAATGTCGAAGATAATGACAGGATGATGACAGGATAATGATAGATAATTACATGGTACGACAGGATAATGATACGATAATGCCAGGATAAATCATGGATACCGACATGGATAACAACAGATAAATGACAGTGGATAATGTCAGATAACTAAACATGATAACATGGATAATGTCATGAGAATGACTGGGATAATGAGAGGATAACTAGACAGGATAATGAGAGGTGGCATGATAATGACATGATAATGATAGGATAATGTCGGGATAATATCGGGATAATGGCAGGATAATGATGGGATAATGACATGATAATGACACGTATGATGACAGTGATGACAGATAATGTTTATATTTTTTATTTCACTTTATTTAACCAGGTAGTCCAGTTGAGAAGGAATGTTCTCATCCAACGCACTGGCCAAGATAAAGCAAAGAGCAGTGCGATAAAACAACAACACAGAGTTACATATGGGGTAAAAAAAACAAAGTCAAAAATACAACAGCAAATACAATTAATATACAGTAGTGCAAATTTAGTGCAAGTTATGGAGGTAAGGCAATAAAATAGGCTATAGTGCAAAATAATTACACTTTAGTATTAACACTGGAATGATGTGCAAGAGATTATGGGCAAATAGAGATACTGGGGTAAAACAAATGAGCAAAATAAATAATAACATAGGGATGAGGTAGTTGGGCAGGGCTAATTTCAGATGGCTGCTACAGGTGCAGTGGATCGTAAGGTGCTCTGACAACTGATGCTTAAAGTTAGTGAGGGAGATAAGTGTTCCAGCTTCAGAGTTTTTGCACCATTTGTTTCGGTCATTGCAGCAGAGAACTGGAAGGAAACTGCGCCAAAGGAGGTGTTGGGTTTGGGATGACCAGTGAGATATATCTTCCGCTGGAGCGCAGACTACGGGTGGGTGTTGCTACGGTGACCAATGAGCTAAGATAAGTGCTGGGGACTTGCTCTAGCAGTGATTTAGTAGATGGCCTGGAGCCAGTGTGGGGTTTGGCGAACTGAATATGCAGTGAGGACCAGCCAACAAGACGCAGACAGATCAGCAGTGGTGGGTATTATAAGGGGCTTTGGAGACAAAACGATGGCACTGTGATAGACAAACATCCAATTTGCTGAGTAGAGTGTTGGAGGCTATTTTGTAAATGAGCACGAGCCGGGTCAAGGATTGGGTAGGATAGCTGGGTTTTACGAGGGCATGTTTGGCAGCATAGAGTGGAAGGAGGCTTGTTGCGAAATAGGGCAAACCGATTCTAGATTTAACTTTGGATTGAGAGATTCTTAATGTGAGTCTGGAAGGAGAGTTTAGTAACCAGACACTGTAGATATTTGTAGTTGTTCACATACTCTAGGGTCGGACCCAGCCCAGAGTAGTGATTCTAGTCGGGAGGGCGGGTGCAAGCAGCGCTCGGGGTGAAGAGCATGCATTTAGCTTTACTAGTGTTTAAGAGCAGTTGGAGGCTACTGAAGGAGTGTTGTATGGAATTTCAAGCTCGTTTGGAGGTTTGCGAAATACAGTGGTCCAATGAAGGGCCAGATGTATATGCAAAATGGTGTCGCTCATGGGAGAGGTGGATCTGAGAGTCACCAGCGGCAAGAGCGTACGCCATTAGATATACACAGAGAAAAGAGTTGGCCCAAGAATTGAACCCTCGTGGCCCTCCCGATAGAGATCTGCCAGAGGTCCAGACAACAGGCTCCTCCCGATTTGACGCATTGAACTCTATCTGAGAAGTAGTTGTGAACCAGGCGAGGCAGCTATTTGAGAAAACCAAGGCTATTTAGTCTGCCAATAAGAATGCGGAGGTTGATAGAGTCAAAGCCTCGGCCAGCCAATGAAAACGGCTTGCACAGTACTGTCTACTATCGATCGCGTTATAATATCACTTAGAGACCTTGAGCGTGGCTGAAGTGCACCCATGACCAGCTCGAAACCGGATTGCACAGCGGAGAAGGTACGCTGGGATCTAGAAATGGTCGGTGATCTACGTTTGTTGACTTGGCTTTCAAAAACCTTTGAAAGGCAGGGCAGATGGATATGGGTCTGTAACAGTTTGGATCTAGGAGTGTCACCTTTGAAGAGAGGGGGATGACTGCGGCAGCTTCCAATCTCTGGGGATCTTGAAGACGCTACGTAAAGAGAGGTTGAACAGGCTAGTAATAGGTGCCACGCATAATTTCAAGCGGCTAAGTTTTAGGAAAAGAAAGGGTCCAGATTGTTCAGCCCAGATGATTTGTAGGGGTCCAGATTTTGTAGCTCTTTTAAAACATCAGCTGTCTGGATTTGTGTGAAGGGAGAAGCGGGGGCATGGGTAGTTGCAGCGGAGGGTGCAGGAGCTGGTGGGGCCGGGTAGTGGTAGCCGGGTGGAAAGCATGGCCAGCCGAAGCAAAATGCTTGTGAAAAATTCTCGGTTATTGTAGATTTATCGGTGGAGATAGTGTTTCCAGCCTCAGTGCAGTGGGCAGCTGGGAGGAAGTGCTCTTATTTTCCATGGGACTTTACAGTGTCCAAAAACTTTTTGGAGTTAGTGTTATAGAATGCAAATTTCTTGTTTGGAAAAGTTAGTCTTTTGCTTTCCTAACTGCTTGTGTATATTGGTTCACTTCCAGAAAAGTGTATATCACGGGGCTATTTGATGCTAATGCAGTACGCCACAGGATGTTTTTGTGCTGGTCAAGGGCAGTCAAGTCTGAGGAGAAACCAGGGGCTACATCTGACTTAGTTCTGTATTTTTGAATGGGGTATGTCTATTTAAGATTGAGAGGAAATTATTAAAGAAACAAACCAGGCATCCTCTACTGACGGAATGAGATCTATATCCATCCAGGATACCTGGGCAACAGGCCGACTAGGGAAGGCCCTGCTCGCTGAAGTGTTTTTGGGAGCGTTGACAGCATGAGGGGTGGTCCTTTGACAAGGGACCTTGCGACGGACGAGGCAATAAGGCAGTGACCGCTAGAGATCCTGGCTGAAGACAGCAGAGGTAGTATTTAGAGGGTAAGTTAGTCAGGATGATATCTAAGAGGGTAACCTATGTTTTACGGATTTAGGGTTGTACCTGGTAGGTTCGTGGATAATTTGTGTGGGAGATTGAGGGCATCGAGTTTAGATTGTAGGATGGCCGGGTGTTAAGTATATCCTAATTTAGGTCACCAAGCAGCACGAACCCTGAGGATAGATGGGGGCACTCAATTTACATATGGTGTCCAGGGCACAGCTGGGGGCTGTTATGGGAGGCTGTAGTAAGCTGCAACAGTGAGAGATTTATTTCTGGAAAGGTGGATTTTTAGAAGTAGAAGCTCAAACTGTTTGGGCACAGACCTGGATAAGGTGATGTCGCAGGCCATCTTACAGTAGATTGCTAAAACTACTCCCTTTGGTAGTTCTCATCTAGTCAGGATGATGACAGAGATAATGACAGGATAATGTTGGGATAATGACAACAACTAATGGGGAAAACACACAATGGAGGAAGAAAGACGGATTGAGACAAAGAAAGAGAGGGGGAGGGAGGGAAAAACGAGGTGAGGGATGGAGATGAATAGAAGAATAGTCCTGCAGTTTTTCTTTTCAGAGAGAGACGGAGGAGTACACAGAGGATACACAGAGGATACAGAGGATACAAGAGGATACACAGAGGATACACAGAATATATTTTTGCACAATTCCTAAATGCAGAGTCTCTCTCTATCTGTCAATTTCAAATTCGATTTCACCAAAATTCAAAGGGCTTTATGGCATGCATAACAATGTTAAAGCAAACAAGTAGAAGTAGATAATAAACAAAAAGTCAAATAAAATAAAAAAATGAACAGTAATACATTGGTGAGTGCCCCAACATTCAACGGGTATAGGGGACAGATTGGAGTGTATAGGGGACAGATTGGAGTGTATAGGGGACAGATTGGAGTGTATAGGGGACAGATTGGAGTGTATAGGGGACAGATTGGAGTGTATAGGGGACAGATTGGAGTGTATAGGGGATAGATTGGAGTGGCACCAACTTCCAAACTTTAATGGTTGAGCATTTTGGCCAAGTGTCCTTTGGTCTGTTTTGTTAATGTCCTTTGGTCTGTTTTGCCATGTCCTTTTGGTCTGTTTTGCCATGTCCTTTTGGTCTGATTTTGCCCTGTTGTCATGGCTAAGGTTTGGAAGCCGCTGTTAAAGCCTCTAGAAGTGAAAGTGATATAATAATAATAATAATAATAATGCTATAGCAGGACGCTTTATCCAAAGCGACTTCCACAGTCATGTGTGTATACATTTTTTTGTATAGATAAACCCAGGTTCACCTACAGAGGTTCACCTCTCTGTAGGTGATGGCTTTGTTATGGAAGGTTTGGGAATCACTTCCTTTTAAGTGGTTATAGAATGTAACGGCACCTTTCTGGATATGGATAATTAGCGGGAATCTGCTTCAATTCTGGTCCGCGATGCATTATTTTGTGTTTTTTTGTTGTACAAGGAGGATATTTTTGGCATAATTCTGCATGCAGAGTCTCTTGATACACATGGGAAACTGTTGTGTGTGAAAAACCCAGCAGCGTTGCAGTTCTTGGACACAAACCTACTACCATACCCTGCTCAAAGGCACTTAAATATTTTGTCTTGCCTATTCACCTCTGAATGGCACACATACACAACCCATCTCTCAATTGTCTCAAGGCTTAAAAATCCTTCTTTAACCTTTTCACCTCCCTTTCGCCTCTCCCCTTAATCTACACTGATCTACCTGATTCCCCTGGTCAGTGCTATGTCATGGAAAGAGCAGGTATTCCTAATGTTTTGTACACTCAGTGTATGTCTCTAATATTGTCATACATTTGGAGGTTATGAAGTGTGCAGCTCATTTTCCACCTCATTTTGTGGGCAGTGTGCACAGAGTCTGTCTTCTTTGAGAGCCAGGTCTGCCCACGCTGCCATACTCACTAGCGAGGCTATGCTCACTGAGTCTGAACATGGTCAAGAATTTTCATAATTTTGGGTCAGTCACATTGGTCAGTGCAGTAGAGTACAGTGGTCAGGTACACCATCTCCCATCCTCTCAACCCTCTCTCTCCGTTTCATCCATCTCCCCTGTATGTGTGTGTGTGGGGTTTGATGTTAGCCACTGTGGGGATGAGTGCCTCTCACTCTCTCTCTCTCTCTCTCTGTCTCTCTCTCTCTTCTCTCTGCTCTCTCTCTCTCTCTTTCTTTCTCTCACTTTCTCTTCTTACTTTCTCTTACTCCTTCTCTTTCTCTCTCTCTCTCTCTTTTCTTTCTTCTCTTCTCTCTTCTCTCTCTCTCTCTCTCTCTCTTTCTTTGTTTCTCTCTCTCTTTTTTTTTTTCTTCCTTCTCTCTCTCTCTCTCTCTCTCTCTCTCTCTCTCTTTCTCTCTCTCTCTCTCTCTCTCTCTCTCTCTCTTCTCTCTTTTGCCCCTCCCTACTACTAGCTAACATTAAGCAACTCTTCATGAATCTACCATATTACACTCTTGCGTAAAAAAAACAATTCACAAGCATGTGCAGACAATTAAATAGTTTATTTTCACGTCTGTACACCCATTACATTTTAGCTTCAAGACAAAAGCACAGAGTTCCTGGGCACATACACACACATTCACAATCCTATGTCTCAATTGTCTCAAGCTTAAAATCCTTCTTTGACTCCGTTTCCTCCCTCTCATCTACACTGGCTGAAGTGGAATTAACAAGTGACACCGGTAAGGGATCATAGATTTCACCTGGATGCACCTGGTCAGTCTATGTCATGGAAAGAGCAGGTGATATAATGTTTTGTCCACTCAGCCTCTTTTATAAATAAGGAAACCAACAAAACAAAACAGAAACACATGAAAGAGAGAAATAAACTGAGGTATGGTTTTAAAGCTGATGTTGTTATATAAAAAAGATGGGGAGATATATGTTACAGCGGGAACAGACAGTATCCTGTGGAGAGAGGGGGGGGGTGATGGAGGAGGAGGAATGGGGGGGGGGGGAGGGGGGTAGAGACAGGAATAGATGAATGGATTTTTCACTGTCTCTTTTAGCGAGAGATGATGGGAGGGAAGGGTGGAGGGCGGGAGGCACACGGCGGGATAGGGTTCTTATTACTCCCTCTATTGTGAGGGAGATGGAGAGATAAAAGCTGGAGAGATGAGAGATGGATGGATGGAACAACACAGCGGGGGGAGAGAGGGAGACAGTGATGGAGTGGTAGATCGACAGATACGCTGGATCAGCCCTCTCCTTGTCACATAGAGATTGTAGCCAAGACTGATGAACATAGATATGTACAGTCGTGGTCAAAAGTTTTGAGAATGACACAAATACTCAATTATCACAAAGTCTGCTGCCTCGGTTTTGATGATGGCAGTTTGTATAATACTCCAGAATGTCATGAAGAGTGATCAGATGAATTGTACCAATTGTAAAGTCCTCTTTGCCATGAACATGAACTTAATCCCCAAAAACCTTCCACTGCATTTCAGCCCTGCCACAAAAGGGACCAGCTGCCATCATGTCAGTGGGATTCTCTTGTTAACACAGGTGAGAGTGTTGACGAGACAAGGCTGGAGATCACTCTGTCATGCTGATTGAGTTAGAATAACTTTTTTCTCTCTCTTTCTTCTTCTTTTCTTTTCTTTCTCTCTCTCTGTTCTTCTCTCTCTCTTTCTTTTTCTCTCACTTCTCCCCTTTTTTTTTTCCTTCTTTCTTCTGTCCCTCTTTCACTTCTGTCTCACTCACTCCTTCACTCCCTCCATCTCAATCCTTCTC
The DNA here is from genome assembly GCF_020615455.1 of Coregonus clupeaformis. NCBI lineage: Eukaryota > Metazoa > Chordata > Actinopteri > Salmoniformes > Salmonidae > Coregonus > Coregonus clupeaformis. The sequence continues at coordinate 7,156,582 of NC_059199.1, read as the reverse complement.
CTCATATGTGAGGGAGGGGGGGGGGAGGGAGGGAGGAGGAGGGAGGGAGGGAGGGAGGGAGGAGGGAGATAGAGGGATATATGTAATATATCCATGTTACAGATCTGTATCTATGGTCGACCTAAACTATACATAAACAACACTAGACACTATGGAACACATCTCATCCTGGAATATACAAGGTCTGAGGTCATCTGCCTTTGGCATAAAGACAGGAACCCAGACTTCACAAAGAAATTGGAAATACAGACATTGTCATCCTACAAGAAAAATGGTATAGAGGAGATGGACCCACTGGTTGCCCTCTAGGTTACAGAGAGCTGGTAGTCCCATCCATCAAACGACCAAGTGTAAAACAGGGAAGTGACTCCGGGGGTATGCTAATTTGGTATAGAGCAGACCTAACCCACTCTATTAAATTAACCTCTACGGGATCGGTGTCCCGTATACTGGAAGGTTGAGCTAATGTGTGTTAATGTGATTAGCATGACTGTTGTAAGTAACAGCAAACTCCCCCCCCCCCAATCCAAGTAACTGACCCCCCCCCCAATCCAAAAAAGTGGAAAATCCTCTGCATTACCATTAAATTGAGACTAGTACATGTCCTCAGTGAAAACAATGTACTGAGCAAATGTAAAATTGGCTTTTACCCAAATTACCGTATGACAGACCATATATTCACCCTGCACACCCTAATTGACAACAAAGAAACCAAAGCAAAGGCAAAGTCTTCTCATGCTTTGTTGATAAAAAAAGAAGCTTTTGACTCAATTTGGCATGAGGGTCTGCTATACAAATTGATAGAAAGCAGTGTTGTGGGGAAAACATACAACATTATAAATCCATGTACACAAACAACAAGTGTGCGGTAAAAACTGGCAAAAAACACACACACATTTCTTTCCACAGGGCCGTGGGGTGAGACAGGGATGCAGCTTTAACCACACCCTCTTCAACAAATATATCAACGAATTGGCGAGGGCACTAGAACAGTCTGCAGCACCCGGCCTCACCCTAAAATAATCTGAAGTCAAATGTCTACTGTTTACTGATGATCTGGTGCTTCTGTCCCAACCAAGGAGGGTATACAGCAGCACCTAGATCTTCTGCACAGATTCTGTCAGACCTGGGCCCTGACAGTAAATCTCAGTAAGACAAAAATAATGGTGTTCCAAAAAAGGTCCAGTTGCCAGGACCACAAATACAAATTCCATCTAGACACTGTTACCCTAGAGCACACAAGAGGAGAGGTGAGGGAGAGGAGAGGAGAGAGGAGAGGAGAGAGGAGAGGAGAGAGGAGAGAGGAGAGGAGAGGAGAGGAGAGGAGAGGAGAGGAGAGGAGAGGAGAGAGAGAGGAGAGGAGAGGAGAGGAGAGGAGAGGGAGAGGAGAGGAGAGGAGAGGAGAGGAGGGAGAGGAGAGGGAGAGGAGAGAGAGGAGGGAGGGAGAGGAGGAAGAAGAGGAGAGAGAGGGGAGAGAAGAGAGGAGGAGGGAGAGGAAGAGAGAGAGGAGAGGAGAGGAGGAGGGAGAGGAGAGGAGAGGGAGAGGAGAGGAGGGAGAGAGAGAGGAGAGAGGAGAGGAGGGAGAGGAAGAGGAGGGAGAGGTGGGAGGGAGAGGGAGGTGGGAGAGAGAAGAGAGAGGAGGAGGGAGAGGAGGAGGAGGAGAGGAGGTGGAGAGAGGGAGAGGAGAGGGGAGAGGGAGAGGAGAGGAGAGGTGAGGGAGAGGAGGAAGGAGAAGAGTTGGAGGGAGAGATGGAGCGGTGGAGAGGTTGCGTTAGAGTAGATGTGGAGGGAGAGGAGAGCTGGAGGGAGAGGGAGGTGGAGGGAGAGGAGGGAGAGGAGAGGAGGACAGAGAGGAGAGGAGAGGTGGAAGGAGAGGAGAGATGGAGGGAGGGAGAGGAGAGGTGGGGGGAGAGGAGTGGAGAGCTGGAGGGAGAGGAGGAGAGGAGGAGAGTTAGAGGGAGAGATGGAGAGGTGGAGAGGTTTCGTTAGAGGAGAGGTGGAGGTAAAGGAGTGATCGGGAGAGGAGAGGTGGAGGGTGAAGTTAGGTGGAGGGAGAGGTGGCGTGAAAGGAAAGGAGAAGTGGATGGAGAGAAGAGGTGATGGGAGTGGAGAGGTGGAGGGAGAGGAGAGGTTGAGGGGGAGGTGAGGTGGAGGTAGAGGAGAGGTGGAGGGTGAGGAGTGGAGAGGTGGTTGGAGAGGAGAGCTGGATGGAGAGGAGAGGAGAGGTGGAGGGAGATGGGAGATGGGGAGAGGAGAGATGGAGGGAGATGAGAGGAGAGGTCGATGGAGAGGAGAGGTGGAGGGAGAGGAGAGGAGAGGTGGAGGGAGAGGAGAGATGGGGAAGAGGAGCTGTGGAGGGAAAGGTATGATGGGAGAGAGGAGAGTTGGAGAGTGAGGTTTAGGGCGAGGTGGAGTGAAGGAGAGGTAGGGGGACAGGAGAGGAGAAGAGGGAGGGAGAGATGGAGGGAGAGGAGACGAGAGGTGGAGGTAGAGGAGGTGAGGAGAGGTGGAGGGAGAGGAGGTGGAAGAGAAGTGGAGGGAGAGGAGAGGTGGAAAGGAGATGGAGGAGGGAGAGAAGAGATCAGGAGAGAGAGGTAGAGAGGGAGGAGAGGTGGAGGGAGAGGAGAGGTGGAGGGAGAGGAGAGGTGGAGGGAGAGGAGAGGTGAGGGAGAGGGAGAGGAGAGGAGAGAGGAGAGGTGGAGGGAGAGGAGAGGGAGAGATGGGGGAGAGGAGAGGTGGAGGGAGAGGAGAGAGGGAGAGGATGAAGAGTGAAGAGGAGAGAGTGGGTGAGGAGAGGAGTGAGGAGAAGAGAGGTGGCGGGAGAGTAGTGGTGGAAGGAGAGGATGAGAGGTGGAGGGAGAGGAGAGGAGGAGTGAGAGGAGAGGAGGAGACTTGGATGGAGAAGAGAGTAGAGGTGGAGGGAGAGGAGGAGAGGAGGTGAGGTGGAGGTAGAAGTGGAGAGGTGGAGAGGTGGAGAGGTGGGAGGTAGAGAGGTTGCGTTAAAGGATTGTGGAGGGAGAGGAGAGGTGTAGGGAGAGGAGAGGAGAGGGGAGAGGTGAACAGAGGAGGAGACGTGAAGGGAGAGGATAGAAGGGTAGAGGAGATGTGAGGGAGATGGAGAGGTGGAGAGGTGGAGGGAGAGGAGAGGAGGAGACTTGGACGGAGAGGAGAGAGGAGAGTTGGAGGGAGAGGAGGAGAGGAGGAGAGTTGGAGGGAGAGATGGAGGGGTGGAGAGTTTGCATTAGAAGAAATAAGAGGTAGGGAGAAGAAGTGGGATTGAGAGGAGAGGTGGAGGGAGAGGAGAGGAGAGATCAGGGAAGAGGAGAGGTGGAGGTAGAGGGGAGGAAAGGTGGAGGGAGAGAAGAGGTGGAGGGAGAGGAGAGGTGGACTGAGAGGAGAGGAGAGGTGTAGGGAGGGAGAGGAGAGGAGAGGGGGAGAGGAGAGGTGGAGGGAGAGGAGTGGTGGAGAGAGAGGAGAGGAGATGAAAAGTGAAGAGAGAGGAGATGAGGGGTGGAGGGAGAGGAGAGGTGGAGGAGAAGAGGGGTGTCGGGAGAGTAGTGGGGAAGGAGAGGAGAGAGGAGGAGGGAGAGGAGAGGAGGAGGAGAGGAGAGGAGGAGATTGGATGGAGAAGAGAGAGAGTTGAGAGGAGAGGAGGAGGAGGAGGAGAGGTGGAGGTAGAAGTGAGAGGGTGGTGAGAGGGGAGAGGTTGGGAGTTAAAGGATATGTAGGGAGGGTGAGGAGAGGAGAGGAGAGGAGAGGTGGAGGGAGTGGAGAGGTGGAAACAGAGGAGGAGACGTGGAGGGAGAGGATAGAAGGGTAGAGGAGATGTGGAGGGAGATGAGAGGTGGAGAGGTGGAGGGAGAGGAGAGGAGGAGACTTGGACGGAGAGGAGAGGAGAGTTGGAGGGAGAGGAGGAGAGGAGGAGACTTGGAGGGAGAGCTGGAGGGGTGGAGAGTTTGCGTTAGAGGAGAGATGGAGGGAGAGGAGAGGTGGAGGGAGAGGAGTGGTGGAGGAAGAGTAGAGATGGGGAAGAGAAGAGGTGGAGGTAAAAGAGTGATGGGGAGAAGATGAGATGGAGGTTGAGGTTAGGTGGAGGGAGAGGTGGAGTGAAAGGAAAGGAGAGGTGGATGGAGAGAAGAGGTGACAGGAGAGTAGAGATGGAGGGAGAGGTGAGGAGAGGAGAGGTGGAGAGGAGAGGTGGGGAGGGGGGAGGGGTGGAGGGAGAGGAGGAGGAGGAGAGGTGGAGGGAGAGGAGACGTTGAGGGAGAGGAGATGTGAGACGGAGGAGAGGAGAGGAGAGATTGAGGGAGAGCACTGGAGAGGTGGAGGGAGAGGGGAGATGGGTAGAGGAGACATGGAGAGAGATGAGAGGAGAGGTGGATGGAGAGGAGAGGTGGAGGGAGAGGAGAGGAGAGGTGGAGGGAGAGGATATGTGAGGTGAGGTGGAGGGAGAGGAGAGGTTGAAGGAGAGAACAGGAGAGTTGGAGGGAGAGGAGAGGAGGGGAGAGGAGATATGGAGGGAGATAAGAGGTGGAGAGGTGGAGGGAGAGGAGAGGAGAGGTGGAAGGAGAGGAGGAGAGGAGAGGAGAGGAGAGGAGGGGAGAGGTGATGTGGAGGGAGAGGAGAGGAGGAGGGTGAGGAGAGGAGGAGACTTGGATGGAGAGGAGAGGAGAGGTGGAGGGAGAGGAGAAGAAGAGGAGAGGTGGAGGGAGAGGTGGAAAGGTGGAGAGGTGGAGAGGTTGCATTAGAGGGTGAAAACATTTAAGGTAAAGAGTGAAAAAATGTAATGTAAAAATCAATACATAATAGCATACGATAAACAACCTCATTTACAGACCGTCAACATTCCGATCCCCGTTGTGCTCCTTGTTGCTATTGACAACAGCGATTAATCACTATCATCACCATCATCATCATCATCATCACCACCACCATCATCATTATCATCACCATAGTCGTAATCATCATGATTATGGTTGGCAAAGCATCAAAGCAGGGAATAAATGCCTTGGAATCAGGTTACATCCTAAATGGAAAACTATTACCTATTTAGTGCACTACTTTCACCAAGGGACCATGGCGCACTACATGGGGAATATGCTACCATTTGGTGTGCATCCTCACAACAATGGGGGGTAACCCACAATAATACAACACTGTCAGGAGCGGAAGACAGAGGGAGGGAGTCATGCTGAGAAATGTTTACCGTATTTAGTGACTTGATGAATAAAGCAAGAGTCATAGAGGAAATAAGAGAGAGACTTGGAGACAGAGTTTCTTCTGTGTCTATCTCTCCCTCCATCTCTCCCTCCATCTCTCCCTCCATCTCTCCCTCCATCTCTCCCTCCATCTCTCCCTCCATCTCTCCCACCAGCTCTCCCTCCATCTCTCCCTCCATCTCTCCCTCCAGCTCTCCCTCCATCTCTCCCTCCAGCTCTCCCTCCATCTCTCCTTCCATCTCTCCCTCCATCTCTCCCTCCATCTCTCCCTCCATCTCTCCCTCCATCTCTCCCTCCAGCTCTCCCTCCATCTCTCCTTCCATCTCTCCCTCCAGCTCTCCCTCCATCTCTCCCTCCATCTCTCCCTCCAGCTCTCCCTCCATCTCTCCCTCAATCTCTCCCTCCATCTCTCCCTCCAGCTCTCCCTCCATCTCTCCCTCCATCTCTCCCTCCATCTCTCCCTCCAGCTCTCCCTCCATCTCTCCCTCCATCTCTCCCTCCAGCTCTCCCTCCAGCTCTCCCTCCATCTCTCCCTCCATCTCTCCCTCCAGCTCTCCCTCCATCTCTCCCTCAATCTCTCCCTCCATCTCTCCCTCCAGCTCTCCCTCCATCTCTCCCTCCATCTGTCCTTCTATTTCTCTTTCACCATATTTTCCTCTTTTCTCTGTCGCTCTTCTTTATCTTGTTATTATATTTGTTTTCCTTTTCTCCTTCTGTGCTTCACGTCTATTCTTATCGTTTCAATTATACCTCTGCTTCTCTGCCTGCCCCTTCCTTCGCTCTCTCTCTCCTCTCTCTCTCCTCTCTTCCTCCTCCCTCTCTCCCTCCTCTCTCCCTCCTTTCTCCCTCCTCCCTCTCTCCCTCCTCTCTCCCTCCTCCCTCTCTCCCCCCTCCACCCCTAGTTGTTGATTTGTCTTTGCAGTTTTTCCATTTTCCTCCACACAATGATTTCCAAACATTCTTATAGACCACAGCATTCCACCTCTCTCTCTCTGCCCTCCCTCTACCTCTCTCTCTCTACCTGTCTCTCCAATGTCTCTCTCTACCTCTCTCTCTCTACCTGTCTCTCCAATGTCTCTCTCTACCTCTCTCTCTCTACCTGTCTCTCCAATGTCTCTCTCTACCTGTCTCTCCAATGTCTCTCTCTACCTGTCTCTCTCTACCTGTCTCTCCAATGTCTCTCTCTACCTCTCTCTCTCTACCTGTCTCTCCAATGTCTCTCTCTACCTCTCTCTCTCTACCTGTCTCTCTACCTGTCTCTCCACGTGTCTACCTTCTCTCTACCTCTCTCTCTACTTCAATTCAATTTCAATTTCAATTCAATTTCAATTCAATTTCAATTTAAGGGCTTTATTGGCATGGGAAACGTATGTTAACATTGCCAAAGCAAGTGAAGTAGATAGTAAACAAAAGTGAAATAAACAATAAATATTAACAGTAAACATTACACTCAGAAGTTCCAAAAGAATAAAGACATTTCAATTGTCATATTATGTCTATATAGAGTGTTGTAACAATGTGCAAATAGTTAAAGTACAAAAGGGAAAATAAATAAACATAAATATGGGATGTATTTACAATGGTGTTTGTTCTTCACTGGTTGCCCTTTTCTTGTGGCAACAGGTCACAAATCTTGCAGCTGTGATGGCACACTGTGGTTTTTCACCCAGTAGATAAGGGAGTATATCAAAATTGGGTTTGTTTTCTAATTCTTTGTGGATCGCTCTAATCTGAGGAAAATATGTGTCTCTGACATGGTCATACATTTGGCAGGAGGTTATGAAGTGCAGCTCATTTTCCACCTCATTTTGTGGGCAGTGTGCACTTAGCCTGTCTTCTCTTGAGAGCCAGGTCTGCCTACGGCGGTCTCTCTCAATAGCAAGGCTATGCTCACTGAGTCTGTACATAGTCAAAGCTTTCCTTAAGTTTGGGTCAGTCACAGTGGTCAGGTATTCTGCCACTGTGTACTCTCTGTTTAGGGCCAAATAGCATTCTAGTTTGCTCAGTTTTTTTGTTAATTCTTTCCAATGTGTCAAGTAAGTATATTTCTGTTTTCTCATGATTTGGCTGTTTCTAATTCTGTTGCTGATCCTGTCCTCTCTGTTTAGGCCCGAATAGCATTCTAGTTTGCTCTAGTTTGTTCTTTCCAATATGTCAAGTAATTCTCTTTTTTTTTTCTCATGATTTGGTTGGGTCTAATTGTGTTGTTGTTGTTGTTGTTGTTGTTGTCCTGGGACTCTGTGGGGTCTGTTTGTGTTTGTGAACAGAGCCCCAGGACCAGCTGACTTAGGGGACTCTTCTCCAAGTTCATCTCTCTGTAGGTGATGGCTCTTCTCTCTCTACCTCTCTCTCTCTCTCTCTCTCTCTCTCTCTCTCTCTCTCTCTCTCTCTCTCTCTCTCTTTCTCTCTCTCGTTCTCTCTCTCTATATATATACCTCTCTCTTTACCCCTTTCTCTCCCTCTCTGTCCTCCCTCTACCTCTCTCGCTCTAACCTTTCTCTCTCTATCTCTCTCTCTACCTCTCTCTCCACCTCTCTACCCTCTCTCTACCCTCTCACTCTTCCTCTCTCTCTCCACCTCTTTCTCTACCTTCTCAGTCAACTTCTCTCTCTCTCCACTCCCCACTTCTCTCTCACTCTATCTCTTTACTTCTCTCTCAGTCCTTTTGCTTTCTGTCTCTGCCCCTCTCTCTCTCTCTCTCTCTCTCTCTGTCTCTCTCTCTCTCTCTCTCTCTCTCTCTCTCTCTCTCTCTCTCTGTCTCTGCCTCTCTCTAGCCCTCTCTATCTCTGTCTATGCCGGTCTCTCTCTCTACCTCTCTCTCTGTCTCTCTCTCTCTACCTCTCTCTCTCTCTCTCTCTCTCTCTCTCTCTCTCTCTCTCTCTCTCTCTCTCTCTCTCTCTCTCTCTCTCTTTCAATTTCAATTTCAATTTCAATTTCAATTTAAGGGCTTTATTGGCATGGGAAATGTATGTTAACATTGCCAAAGCAAGTGAATTAGATAGTAAACAAAACTTTGTCTCTCTGCATGTCTCTTTTGCTCTCGCCCTCTTCCATCATATTTTCTCCTTTCTCTTTTTTTATGTTCCCCATATCTTGTTATTGTTTTTGTTTTCTTTTTCTTTTTGTTTTTTTCCTTCTGTGCTTCCCTCTGTCTATTCTTATATTTTCAATTATACTGCTTCTCTGCCTGCCCTTCCTTCCATCTCTCCCTCCTCCCTCTCTCCCTCATCTCTCCCTCCTCCCTCTCTCCCTCATCTCTCCCTCCTCCCTCTCTCCCTCATCTCTCCCTCCTCCCTCTCTCCCACATCTCTCCCTCCTCCCTCTCTCCCTCATCTCTCCCTCCTCCCTCTCTCCCTCATCTCTCCATCCTCACTCTCTCCCTCATCTCTCCCTCCTCCCTCTCTCCCTCATCTCTCCCTCCTCCCTCTCTTCCTCATCTCTCCCTCCTCCCTCTCTCCCTCATCTCTCCCTCCTCACTCTCTCTGCTGTTTTGTTTTTGCAGTTTTTCAACTTCTGATTTTCCTCCTCACAATGATTTCCAAACATTCTTATACCCCACAGCTTTCCACCTCTCTCTACCCTCGTTCTACCCTTTCTCTACTTCTCTCTCTCCACCTCTCTCTCTCTCTACCCTCTCTCTTTACTTCTCTCTCTCCACCTCTCTCTCTCTCTCTCTCTCTCTACCCTCTCTCTTTACTTCTCTCTCTCCACCTCTCTCTCTCTCTCTCTCTCTACCCTCTCTCTTTACTTCTCTCTCTCCACCTCTCTCTCTCTACCCTCTCTCTTTACTTCTCTCTCTCCACCTCTCTCTCTCCCTACCCTCTCTCTACTTCTCTCTCTCCACCTCTCTCTCTCTCTACCCTCTCTCTACTTCTCTCTCTCTCTCTACCCTCTCTCTTTACTTCTCTCTCTCCACCTCTCTCTCTCCCTACCCTCTCTCTACTTCTCTCTCTCCACCTCTCTCTCTCTCTACCCTCGCTCTACTTCTCTCTCTCCACCTCTCTCTACCCTCTCTCTACTTCTCTCTCTCCACCTCTCTCTCTCCCTACCCTCTCTCTACTTCTCTCTCTCCACCTCTCTCTCTCTCTACCCTCTCTCTATCTCTTTCTCTCTTAATGGGTTTGTGAAATACATCACAAACCCATTAATTCCAAACAAGACTTTCCTTCCTTCCCCACCTGGCCCCTCTTATCCAATATACCTAATTTGTTTTTCCTCTTCTCTTTCATTTTATCACTTGCTCTACCTCTCTCTCTATCTCCTTTTGCTCTCTGTCTCTCTCTCTCTCTCTCTCTCTCTCTCTCTCTCTCTCTCTATCTCCTTTTGCTCTCTGTCTGGTCCACTCTCTCTCTCTCTCTCTCTCTCTCTCTCTCTCTCTCTCTCTCTCTCTCTCTCTCTCTCTCTCTCTCTCTCTCTATCTCCTTTTGCTCTCTGTCTGGTCCACTCTCTCTCTCTCTCTCTCTCTCTCTCTCTCTCTCTCTCTCTCTCTCTCTCTCTCTCTCTCTCTCTCTCTCTCTCTCTCTCTCTCTCTCTCTCTCTCTTCCTTTTGCTCTCTGTCTGGTCCACTCTCTCTCTCTCTCTCTCTCTCTCTCTCTCTCTCTCTCTCTCTCTCTCTCTCTCTCTCTCTCTCTCTCTCTCTCTCTCTCTCTCTCTCTCTCTCTCTCTCGATCTCTCTCTCGATCTCTCTTTGTTCCCCTCCTCTAAGACCCTCCTAACTCATTTGTTCTCACCTGGTTAGGGTTGATATTCTGTACTGTTTTCTTTATCAATCCCTATCTCTGTCCTCCCTCTCTCTAGTTCTCTTACCCTCTTCTCTCTCTCTCTCTCTCTCTCTCTCTCTCTCTCTCTCTCTCTCTCTCTCTCTCTCTCTCTCTCTCTCTCTCTCTCTCTCTCTCTCTCTCTGTCTCTCCCTCTCTCTCTCCCTTCTTCTCTCTAGTCCCTCTCTCTCTCCTCCTTCTTATCTCTATTCCCTCTCTCTCTCCCTCTCCCTTCTTATCTCACTCTCTCGCTCTCTCTCTGTCTCTATATATATATATATATATATTTATATATACTCCTTCTCTTTCTCCCCTCTCAGTTTTTCATAAGATCCTTCCCTGATGAGGTTTGTTTTTCATATGATTCCTCCCTGATGAGGTTTGTTTTTCATATGATCCCTCCCTGATGAGGTTTGTTTTTCATATGATCCCTCCCTGATGAGGTTTGTTTTTCATATGATCCCTTCCTGATGAGGTTCATTTTTCATCTGATCCCTGATGAGGTTTGTTTTTCATATGATCCCTCCCTGATGAAGTTTGTTTTTCATATGATCCCTCCCTGATGAGTTTGTTTTTCATACGATCCCTCCCTGATGAGGTTTGTTTTTCATATGATCCAGGATGAGGTTTGTTTTTCATATGATCCCTCCCTGATGAGGTTTGTTTTTCAAATAATACCTCCCTGATGAGGTTTGTTTTTCATATGATCCCTCCTTGATTTGGTTTGTTTTTCATATGATACCTCCCTTATGAGGTTTGTTTTGTCATATGATCCCTCCCTGATGAGGTTTGTTTTTCATATGATCCCTCCCTGATGAGGTTTGTTTTTCATATGATCCCTGAAAAGGTTTGATCTTCAAATGATCACTCCCTGATGAGGTTTGTTTTTCATATGATCCCTGATAAGGTTTGATTTTCATATGATCCCTCCCTGATGAGGTTTGTTTTTCATATGATCCCTGATGAGGTTTGTTTTTCATGTGATCCCTCCCTGATGAGGTTTGTTTTTCATATGATCCCTGGTGAAGTTTGTTTTTCATATGATCCCTCCCTGATGAGGTTTGTTTTTCTTATGATCCCTGATGAGGTTAGATTTGCATATGATCCCTCCCTGATGAGGTTTGTTTTTCATATGATCCCTCCCTGATGAGGTTTGTTTTTCATATGATCCCTGATAAGGTTTGATTTTCATATGATCCCTCCCTGATGAGGTTTGTTTTTCATATGATCCCTGATAAGGTTTGATTTTCATATGATCCCTCCCTGATGAGGTTTGTTTTTCATATGATCCCTGATAAGGTTTGATTTTAATATTATCCTTCCCTGATGAGGTTCGTTTTTCATATGATCCCTGATGAGGTTTGTTTTTCATATGATCCCTCCCTGATGAGGTTTGTTTTTCATATGATACCTCCCTGATGAGGTTTGTTTTTCATATGATCCCTGATGAGGTTTGTTTTTCATATGATCCCTCCCTAATGAGGTTTGTTTTTCATATGATCCCTCCCTGATGAAGTTTGTTTTTCATTTGATCCCTCACTGATGAAGTTTGTTTTTCATATGATCCCTCCCTGATGAGGTTTGTTTTTCATATGATCCCTCCCTGATGAGGTTCGTTTTTCATATGATCCCTGATGAGGTTTGTTTTTCATATGATCCCTCCCTGATGAGGTTTGTTTTTCATATAATACCTCCCTGAAGAGGTGTGTTTTTCATATGATACCTCCCTGATGAGGTTTGTTTTTCATATGATACCTCCCTGATGAGGTTTGTTTTTCATATGATCTCTGATGAGGTTTGTTTTTCATATGATCCCTGATGAGGTTTGTTTTTCATATGATACCTCCCTGATGAGGTTTGTTTTTCATATGATCCATCCCTGATGAGGTTTGTTTTTCATATGATCCCTCCCTGATGAGTTTGTTTTTCATACGATCCCTCCTTGATGAGGTTTGTTTTTCATATGATCCATGATGAGGTTTGTTTTTCATATGATCCCTCCCTGATGAGGTTTGTTTTTCATATGATACCTCCCTGATGAGGTTTGTTTTTCATATGATCCCTCCCTGATGAGGTTTGTTTTTCATATGATCCTCCCTGATGAGGTTCGTTTTTCATATGATCCCTGATGAGGTTTGTTTTTCATATAATACCTCCCTGTTGAGGTTTGTTTTTCATATGATCCCTCCCTGATGAGGTTTGTTTTTCATATGATCCCTGATAAGGTTTGATTTTCAGATGATCCCTCCCTGATGAGGTTCATTTTTCATTTGATCCCTGATGAGGTTTGTTTTTCATATGATCCCTCCCTGATGAGGTTTGTTTTTCATATGATCCCTCCCTGATGAGGTTTGTTTTTCATATGATCCCTCCCTGAAGAGGTTTGTTTTTCATATGATACCTCCCTGATGAGGTTTGTTTTTCATATGATCCCTCCCTGATGAGGTTTGTTTATCATATGATCCCTCCCTGATGAGGTTCGTTTTTCATATAATACCTCCCTGTTGAGGTTTGTTTTTCATATGATCCCTCCCTAATGAGGTTTGTTTTTCATATGATCCCTGATAAGGTTTGATTTTCATATGATCCCTCCCTGATGAGGTTCGTTTTTCATATGATCCCTGATGAGGTTTGTTTTTGATATGATCCCTCCCTAATGAGGGTTGTTTTTCATATGATCCCTCCCTGATGAGGTTTGTTTTTCATATGATCCCTGATAAGGTTTGTTTTTCATATGATCCCTCCCTGATGAGGTTTGTTTTTCATATGATCCCTCCCTGAAGAGGTTTGTTTTTCATATGATCCCTCCCTGATGAGGGTTGTTTTTCATATGATCCCTCCCTGATGAGGTTTGTTTTTCATATGATCCCTGATAAGGTTTGTTTTTCATATGATCCCTCCCTGATGAGGTTTGTTTTTCATATGATACCTCCCAGATGAGGTTTGTTTTTTCATATGATCCCTCCCTGATGAGGTTTTTTTTCATATGATACCTCCCTGATGAGGTTTGTTTTTCATATGATCCCTCCCTGATGAGGTTTGTTTTTCATATGATCCCTCCCTGATGAGGTTCATTTTTCATATGATCCCTGATGAGGTTTGTTTTTCATTTGAACCCTCCCTGATGAGGTTTGTTTTTCATATAATACCTCCCTGATGAGGTGTGTTTTTCATATGATACCTCCCTGATGAGGTTTGTTTTTCATATGATACCTCCCTGATGAGGTTTGTTTTTCATATGATCTCTGATGAGGTTTGTTTTTCATATGATCCCTGATGAGGTTTGTTTTTCATATGATACCTCCCTGATGAGGTTTGTTTTTCATATGATCCATCCCTGATGAGGTTTGTTTTTCATATGATCCCTCCCTGATGAGTTTGTTTTTCATACAATCCCTCCCTGATGAGGTTTGTTTTTCATATGATCCATGATGAGGTTTGTTTTTCATATGATCCCTCCCTGATGAGGTTTGTTTTTCATATGATCCCTCCCTGATGAGGTTTGTTTTTCATATGATCCCTCCCTGATGAGGTTTGTTTTTCATATGATACCTCCCTGATGAGGTTTGTTTTTCATATGATCCCTCCCTGATGAGGTTTGTTTTTCATATGATCCTCCCTGATGAGGTTCGTTTTTCATATGATCCCTGATGAGGTTTGTTTTTCATATAATACCTCCCTGTTGAGGTTTGTTTTTCATATGATCCCTCCCTGATGAGGTTTGTTTTCATATGATCCCTGACAAGGTTTGATTTTCATATGATCCCTCCCTGATGAGGTTCATTTTTCATTTGATCCCTGATGAGGTTTGTTTTTCATATGATCCCTCCCTGATGAGGTTTGTTTTTCATATGATCCCTCCCTGATGAGGTTTGTTTTTCATATGATCCCTCCCTGATGAGATTTGTTTTTCATATGATCCCTCCCTGATGAGGTTCGTTTTTCATATAATACCTCCCTGTTGAGGTTTGTTTTTCATATGATCCCTCCCTAATGAGGTTTGTTTTTCATATGATCCCTGATAAGGTTTGATTTTCATATGATCCCTCCCTGATGAGGTTCGTTTTTCATATGATCCCTGATGAGGTTCGTTTTTCATATGATCCCTCCCTAATGAGGGTTGTTTTTCATATGATCCCTCCCTGATGAGGTTTGTTTTTCATATGATCCCTGATAAGGTTTGTTTTTCATATGATCCCTCCCTGATGAAGTTTGTTTTTCATATGATCCCTCCCTGATGAGGTTTTGTTTTTCATATGATCCCTGATGAGGTTTGTTTTTCATATGATCCCTCCCTGATGAGGTTTGTTTTTCATATGATCCCTCCCTGAAGAGGTTTGTTTTTCATATGATCCCTCCCTGATGAGGGTTGTTTTTCATATGATCCCTCCCTGATGAGGTTTGTTTTTCATATGATCCCTGATAAGTTTTGTTTTTCATATGATCCCTCCCTGATGAGGTTTGTTTTTCATATGATACCTCCCTGATGAGGTTTGTTTTTCATATGATCCCTCCCTGATGAGGTTTTTTTTCATATGATACCTCCCTGATGAGGTTTGTTTTTCATATGATCCCTCCCTGATGAGGTTTGTTTTTCATATGATCCCTCCCTGATGAGTTTCACTTTTCATATGATCCCTGATGAGGTTTATTTTTCATATGATCCCTCCCTGAAGAGGTTTGTTTTTCATATGATCCCTCCCTGATGAGGGTTGTTTTTCATATGATCCCTCCCTGATGAGGTTTGTTTTTCATATGATCCCTCCCTGATGAGGTTTTTTTTCATATGATACCTCCCTGATGAGGTTTGTTTTTCATATGATCCCTCCCTGATGAGGTTTGTTTTTCATATGATCCCTCCCTGATGAGTTTCACTTTTCATATGATCCCTGATGAGGTTTATTTTTCATATGATCCCTCCCTGATGAGGTTTGTTTTTCCATTTTTATTCTAAATGTTCATCTTTATATGTTCTCTACCTCCTTTTCTTCCTCCCTCCCTTTTTCCCTCCTCTTTAGTGAAATGTGTTTCTGTGTATCTGTCCATCCCTGTGTATGTGTGCGTCTGTTCGTGTGCGTGTGCGTGTCCGTGTGTGTGTGTGTGGTGATATCTTTTTTAGCAGGGTAATATATTTAGAGACCTCTACTCCTTACTCAGCACAGAGCTCTATATAGGACAGGACTCACTTAGCGGAGAGTGTGTGTGTGTGTGTGTGTGTGTGTGTGTGTGTGTGTGTGTGTGTGTGTCCATCCTCCCCCCACTGCTTTATTCATCATAAGTGAGATGATGAGGCTGCAAGTGGGTCAGTGTGTGGGGCATTTGTGTGTGTGTGTCTATGTGTGAGTGTGTGTGTGATACTGATTTATTTAGTGTCAGAGTGCCTTAGACTAACTCTCCAAGGTTAGTACATGAACTTTCATCTCTCTCTCTCTCTCCTCTCTCCTCTCTCCTCTCTCCTCTCTCTCCTCTCTCTCTCTCTCTCTCTCTCTCTCTCTCTCTCTCTCTCTCTCTCTCTCTCTCTCTCTCTCTCTCTCTCTCTCTCTCTCTCTCTCCCCTCTCTCTCTCTCTCTCTCTCTCTCTCTCTCTCTCTCTCTCTCTCTCTCTCTCTCTCTCTCTCTCTCTCTCTCTCTCTCTCTCTCTCTCTCTCTCTATTGCTCTTTCTATCTCAATTAAATTAAATTTCAATTCAAAGGGCTTTATTGGCATGGGACACATATGTTAACATTGCCAAAGCAAGTGAAATTGATGATTAACAAAAGTGAATTAAACAATAAATAAAATGAAAAGTAAACATTACACTAACAAATGTTCCAAAATAATAAAGACATTTCAAATGTCATATTATGTCTATATACGGTGTTGTAATGATGTGCAAATAGTACAAAAAGGAAAATAAATAAACATAAATATGGGATGTATTTACAATGGTGTTTGTTCTTCACTGGTTGCCCTTTTCTTGTGGCAACAGGTCACAAATCTTGCTGCTATGATGGCACGCTGTGGTATTTCACCAAATAGATATGAGAGTTTATCCAAATTGGATTTGTGAATCTGTGTAATCTGAGGGAAATGTGTGTCTCTAATATGGTCATACATTTGGCAGGAGGTTAGGAAGTGCAGCTCAGTTTCCACCTCATTTTGTGGGCAGTGTTCACATAGCCTGTCTTCTCTTGAGAGCCAGGTCTGCCTACGGCGGCTCTCAATAGCATGGCTATGCTCACTGAGTCTGTACATAGTCAAAGCTTTCCTTAAGTTTGGGTCAGTCACAGTGGTCAGGTATTCTGCCACTGTGTACTCTCTGTTTAGGGCCAAGTAGCATTCTAGTTTGCTCAGTTTTTTTGTTAATTCTTTCCAATGTGTCAAGTAAGTATATTTTTGTTTTCTCATGATTTGGCTGTTTCTAATTGTGTTGCTGTTCCTGTCCTGGGCTATGTGGGGTCTGTTTGTGTTTGTGAACAGAGCCCCATGACCAGCTTGCTTAGGAGACTCTTCTCCAGGTTCATCTCTCTG
This sequence comes from Coregonus clupeaformis, assembly GCF_020615455.1. Lineage (NCBI taxonomy): Eukaryota > Metazoa > Chordata > Actinopteri > Salmoniformes > Salmonidae > Coregonus > Coregonus clupeaformis. The sequence goes on along the minus strand of NC_059199.1, from coordinate 7,140,096 downwards.
TAGGTGATGGCTTTGTTATGGAAGGTTTGGGAATCGCTTCCTTTTAGGTGGTTGTAGAATTGAACGGCCCTTTTCTGGATTTTGATCATTAGCGGGTATCGGCCTAATTCTGCTCTGCATGCATTATTTGGTGTTTTACGTTGTACACAGAGGATATTTTTGCAGAGTCTCAATTTGGTGTTTGTCCCATTTTGTGAATTCTTGGTTGGTGAGCGGACCCCAGACCTCACAACCATAAAGGGCAAATGGGTTCTATAACTGATTCAAGTATTTTTTGCCTTATTGGTATGTCGAATTGTATGTTCCTTTTGATGGCATAGAAGGCCCTTCTTGCCTTGTCTCTCAGATCGTACACAGCTTTACTGTCAGGGCCCAGATCTGACAGAATCTGTGCAGAAGATCTAGGTGCTGCTGTAGGCCCTCCTTGGTTGGTGACAGAAGCACCAGATCGTCAGCAAACAGAAGACATTTGACTTCAGATTCTAGTAGGGTGAGGCCGGGTGCTGCAGACTGTTCTAGTGCCCTCGCCAATTCGTTGATATATTTGATGAAGAGGGTGGGGCTTAAACTGCATCCCTGTCTCACCCCACGGCCCTGTGGAAAGAAATGTGTGTGTTTTTTTACCAGTTTTTACCACACACTTTGTGTACATGGATTTTTTAATGTCGTATGTTCTTCCCCCAACCCCACTTTCCATCAATTTGTATAGCAGACCCTAATGCCAAATTGAATCAAAAGCTTTTTTGAAATCAACAAAGCATGAGAAGAATTTGCCTTTGTTTTGGTTTGTTTGTTTGTCAATTAGGGTGTGCAGGGTGAATATGTGGTGTGTCGGACTGTAATTTGGTAAAAAGCCAATTTGACCTTTGCTCAGTACATTGTTTTCACTGAGGAAATGTACGAGTCTGCTGTTAATGATAATGTAGAGGATTTTCCCAAGGTTGCTGTTGACGCATATCCCACGGTAGTTATTGGGGTCAATTTTGTCTCCACTTTTTTGGATTGAGGGGGGATCAGTCCTTGGTTCCAAATATTTGGGAAGATGTCAGAGCAAAGGATGATGTTAAAGTTTAAGTATAGCCAATTTGAATTTGTGGTCTGTATATTTTCTCATTTCATTGAGGATACCATCAACACCACAGGCCTTTTTGGGTTGGAGGGTTTGTATTTTGTCCTGTAGTTCATTCAATGTAATTGGAGAATCCAGTGGATTCTGGTAGTCTTTAATAGTTGATTCTAAAAACATAAAACATAAAACATACTGTGTCCATAATAAGTATATAGGTTATAGGTTAAGAATTTTTGTGAAATAACACAGTTTGAAAGATATGGCATATAGAAGCAAACCGGATGGACATTATGAAAATGATCGGAGAGGTTGAGGGTAGAGGAAGTTCAGGAGTAAAAACAAACAAAATAGAACTATTGTAAAATGGACTGTGTCCATAAAATGTATATAGTATAAGCTGGAAGTAGAGGCCTAAGCGTTGTTGTTCACTAGTTTACTCCAATTAGGGAAGGGTTGGTGGGGTTGGAAAGTAATAAATATTAGTTTTTTTGTTTTTTTAGGGATATGTGTATTTGTGTATGTATGTATGTATGTGTATGTATGTATACAGTGGGGAAAAAAGTATTTAGTCAGCCACCAATTGTGCAAGTTCTCCCACTTAAAAAGATGAGAGAGGCCTGTAATTTTCATCATAGGTACACGTCAACTATGACAGACAAAATGAGAAAAAAAATTCCAGAAAATCACATTGTAGGATTTTTAATGAATTTATTTGCAAATTATGGTGGAAAATAAGTATTTGGTCAATAACAAACGTTTCTCAATACTTTGTTATATACCCTTTGTTGGCAATGACACAGGTCAAACGTTTTCTGTAAGTCTTCACAAGGTTTTCACACACAGTTGCTGCTATTTTGGCCCATTCCTCCATGCAGATCTCCTCTAGAGCAGTGATGTTTTGGGGCTGTCGCTGGGCAACACAGACTTTCAACTCCCTCCAAATATTTTCTATGGGGTTGAGATCAGGAGACTGGCTAGGCCACTCCAGGACCTTGAAATGCTTCTTACGAAGCCACTCCTTCGTTGCCCGGGCGGTGTGTTTGGGATCATTGTCATGCTGAAAGACCCAGCCACGTTTCATCTTCAATGCCCTTGCTGATGGAAGGAGGTTTTCACTCAAAATCTCACGATACATGGCCCCATTCATTCTTTCCTTTACACGGATCAGTCGTCCTGGTCCCTTTGCAGAAAAACAGCCCCAAAGCATGATGTTTCCACCCCCATGCTTCACAGTAGGTATGGTGTTCTTTGGATGCAACTCAGCATTCTTTGTCTTCCAAACACGACGAGTTGAGTTTTTACCAAAAAGTTCTATTTTGGTTTCATCTGACATTCTCCCAATCCTCTTCTGGATCATCCAAATGCACTCTAGCAAACTTCAGACGGGCCTGGACATGTACTGGCTTAAGCAGGGGGACACGTCTTGCACTGCAGGATTTGAGTCCCTGGCGGCGTAGTGTGTTACTGATGGTAGGCTTTGTTACTTTGGTCCCAGCTCTCTGCAGGTCATTCACTAGGTCCCCCTGTGTGGTTCTGGGATTTTTTTGCTCACCATTCTTGTGATCATTTTGACCCCACGGGGTGAGATCTTGCGTGGAGCCCCAGATCGAGGGAGATTATCAGTGGTCTTGTATGTCTTCCATTTCCTAATAATTGCTCCCACAGTTGATTTCTTCAAACCAAGCTGCTTACCTATTGCAGATTCAGTCTTCCCAGCCTGGTGCAGGTCTACAATTTTGTTTCTGGTGTCCTTTGACAGCTCTTTGGTCTTGGCCATAGTGGAGTTTGGAGTGTGACTGTTTGAGGTTGTGGACAGGTGTCTTTTATACTGATAACAAGTTCAAACAGGTGCCATTAATACAGGTAACGAGTGGAGGACATAGGAGCCTCTTAAAGAAGAAGTTACAGGTCTGTGAGAGCCAGAAATCTTGCTTGTTTGTAGATGACCAAATATTTATTTTCCACTATAATTTGCAAATAAATTCATTAAAAATCCTTCAATGTGATTTTCTGGATTTTTTTTTCTCATTTTGTCTGTCATAGCTGATGTGTACCTATGATGAAAATTACAGGCCTCTCTCATCTTTTTAAGTGGGAGAACTTGCACAATTGGTGGCTGACTAAATACTTTTTTTCCCCACTGTATGTATGTATATATAAATATATACATATGAGAGAAAAAATATATATGGGGATTGGAAGTGATGCAGACAATTACATTGATGGAAGTTACAATCTATCTGCAATATTAAAGCTGATCTACCTCCTACAAAAAAAAAATTAATAATAATAATGCTAAGATTGGTACTTGATCATGTATATGTTTTTGTTTTTTGTTCTTTGTTATAGGGCCAAAAAGATTGGAGAAGTGGTTTATCTCCGTTTTGGATAGATAGCTCTTCGTGTTGTTGTTTGTTTAGTGTTTTCCAATTTTCCCAGAAGTGGTTAGAGTCTATGGATTCTTCAATTACATGGAGTCTATGGATTGTCTCTACCACTCTCTCTCTCTCGCTCTCTCTCTGTCTCTCTCTCTCTCTCTACCTCTCTTTATCTCTCTCTCTTTCTCTCCCTATCTCTCTTGCTCTCTCTCTCTCTACCTCTCTTTATCTTTCTCTCTTTCTCTACCTATCTCTCTGGCAAGATGTACATCACATTACCAAAAGTATGTGGACACCTGCTTGTCGAACATCTCATTCCAAAATCATGGCCATTAATATGGAGTTGGTCCCCCCTTTGCTGCTATAACAGCCTCCACTCTTCTGGGAAAGCTTTCCACTAGATGTTGGAACATTGCTGCGGGGACTTGCTTCCATTCAGCCACAAGAGCATTAGTGAGGTCGGGCACTGATGTTGGGCGATTAGGCCTGGCTCGCAGTAGGCGTTCCAATTCATCCCAAAGATGGTCAATGGGGTTGAGGTCAAGGCTCTGTGCAGACCAGTTAAGTCCTTCCACACCGTTCTTGACAAACCATTTCTCTATGGACCTCGCTTTGTGTACGTGGGCATTATCATGCTGAAACAGGAAAAGGCCTTCCCCAAAACTGTTGCCACAAAGTTGGAAGCAAAGAATCATCTAGAATGTCATTGTATGCTGTAGCGTTAAGATTTCCCTTCACTGGAACTAAGGGGCCTAGCCCTAAACACGAAAAACAGCCCCAGACCATTATTCCTCCTCCACCAAACTTTACAGTTGGCACTATGTATTCGGGCAGGTAGCGTTCTCCTGGCATCCACCAAACCCAGATTCGTACAGTGGACTGCCAGAGAACGCATTTCCACTGCTCCAGAGTCCAATGGCGGCGAGCTTTACACCACTCCAGCCGACGCTTGGCATTGCGCACGTTGATTTTAGGCTTACAGTTGACCGGGGCAGCTCTAGCAGGGCAGAAATTTGACAGACTGACTTGTTGGAAAGGTAGCATCCTATGACGGTGCCACGTTGAAGGTCACTGAGGTCTTCAGTAAGGCCATTCTACTACCAATGTTTGTCTATGGAGATTGCACGGCTGTGTACTGACATTTTATACACCTGTGAGCAACGGGTGTGGCTGAAATAGCCAAATCCACTAATTTGAAAGGGTGTCCACATACTTTTGTATATAGTGTATGTCTCTCTTTCTTCCTCTCTCTCACTCTTTCTCTCATTCTCTCTCTTCAGTGTTCTATCCATCTCTCGGCTCCTCATGTCATCTCTTCTCTCTTCCTCCTCTTATCAGTCTTACCTCCTCCTATGTCATCCACCTCTCTATTCCCTCCCTCTCTCTCCATTCCCTCCCCCTCTCTATTCCCTCCCTCTCTCTCCATTCCCTCCCCCTCTCTATTCCCTCCCTCTCTCTCCATTCCCTCCCCTTCTATATTCCCTACCTCCCTCCCTCTCTTGTCCCTCCCTCCCTCTCTTGTCCCTCCCTCCCTCTCTTGTCCCTCCCTCCTCTCTTTGTCCCTCCCTCCCTCTCTTGTCCCTCCCTCCCTCTCTTGTCCCTCTCTCTCTCTTATCCCTCCCTCCCTCTCTTGTCCCTCCCTCTCTTGTCCTCCCTCCTCTCTTGTCCCTCCCTCCCTCCCTCTCTGTCCCTCCCTCTCTTGTCCCTCCCTCCCTCTCTTGTCCCTCCCTCCCTCCCTCTCTTGTCCCTCCCTCCCTCCCTCTCTTGTCCCTCCCTCTCTTGTCCCTCCCTCCCTCTCTTGTCCCTCCCTCCCTCCCTCTCTTGTCCCTCCCTCTCTTGTCCCTCCCTCTCTTGTCCCTCCCTCCCTCTCTTGTCCCTCCCTCCTCACTTGTCCCTCCCTCCCTCTCTTGTCCCTCCCTCCCTCTCTTGTCCCTCCCTCCCTCTCTTGTCCCTCCCTCCCTCTCTTGTCCCTCCCTCTCTCTCTTATCCCTCCCTCCCTCTCTTGTCCCTCCCTCTCTTGTCCCTCCCTCCCTCTCTTATCCCTCCCTCTCTTGTCCCTCCCTCCCTCTCTTGTCCCTCCCTCTCTTGTCCCTCCCTCCCTCTCTTGTCCCTCCCTCCCTCCCTCTCTTGTCCCTCCCTCTCTTGTCCCTCCCTCCCTCTCTTGTCCCTCCCTCCCTCCCTCTCTTGTCCCTCCCTCCCTCCCTCTCTTGTCCCTCCCTCTCTTGTCCCTCCCTCCCTCCCTCTCTTGTCCCTCCCTCTCTTGTCCCTCCCTCTCTTGTCCCTCCCTCCCTCTCTTGTCCCTCCCTCCCTCTCTTGTCCCTCCCTCCCTCTCTTGTCCCTCCCTCCCTCTCTTGTCCCTCCCTCCCTCTCTTGTCCATCCCTCCCTCTCTTGTCCCTCCCTCTCTCTCTTATCCCGCCCTCCCTCTCTTGTCCCTCCCTCTCTTGTCCCTCCCTCCCTCTCTTGTCCCTCACTCTCTTGTCCCTCCCTCACTCTCTTGTCCCTCCCTCCCTCTCTTGTCCCTCCCTCCCTCTCTTGTCCCTCCCTCCCTCCCTCTCTTTTCCCTCTCCCCCTCCCTGCCATCCTCTCTTATCTTGTTTTCTAATACCCTACTCCCCATATCTATCTCTCCTCCACTCATTATTCCAAAGCGATGAGTTGCTTGCATGTTGGATGTTGGTGTGTGTGTGTCATGTTATTGTCTATTTCCTATTGTTTCTTAGATGTGTTTGGTGTCTAAGTGTGAGTTATAGCTTGTGTTTGTGCATGCTTGAATGGGCGTGTGACAGTGTGTGTGTGTGTGTGTGTGTGTGTGTGTGTGTGTGTGTGTGTGTGTGTGTGTGTGTGTGTGTGTGTGTGTTGTGGTTATCAGCTAGACCAGATGGGTCTCCGTATCTCCTCCTTTCCTCCTTCCTTCCAGAGAAATGGAGAGATCTCTCGGGGGAAAGAAAGGAGTGTGGTGAGCAGCAGAAGGAGAGATGAACGATCGAGGTAGTGGAATAGAGATACAGCCCATATTTACATTACATTTTAGTCATTTAGCAGACGCTCTTATCCAGAGCGACTTACAGGAGCAGAATGGAATAGAGATACAGCCCAGAGTGGAATAGAGATACAGCCCAGAGTGGAATAGAGATACAGCCCAGAGTGGATTAGAGATACAGCCCAGAGTGGATTAGAGATACAGCCCAGAGTGGATTAGACCCCAGAGTGGATTAGAGATACAGCCCAGAGTGGATTAGAGATACAGCCCAGAGTGGATTAGAGATACAGCCCATAGTGGAATAGAGATACAGCCCAGAGTGGATTAGAGATACAGCCCAGAGTGGATTAGAGATACAGCCCAGAGTGGATTAGAGATACAGCCCAGAGTGGATTAGAGATACAGCCCAGAGTGGATTAGAGATACAGCCCAGAGTGGATTAGAGATACAGCCCAGAGTGGAATAGAGATACAACCCAGAGTGGATTAGAGATACAGCCCAGAGTGTTGGTCTGTGCAGGCGTGTGTGTGGTTCCGTGTGCGTGTGTGGGGTTCCGTGTGCATGTGTGGGGTTCCGTGTGCGTGTGTGGGGTTCCGTGTGCGTGTGTGGGGTTCCGTGTCATGTGTGGGGTTCCGTGTGCGTGTGTGGGGTTCCGTGTGCGTGTGTGGGGTTCCGTGTGCGTGTGGGGTTCCGTGTGCGTGTGTGGGGTTCCGTGTGCGTGTGTGGGGTTCCGTGTGCATGTGTGGGGTTCCGTGTGCGTGTGTGGGGTTCCGTGTGCGTGTGTGGGGTTCCGTGTGCGTGTGTGGGGTTCCGTGTGCGTGTGTGGGGTTCCGTGTGCGTGTGTGTACAGAGGCTGTGACAGTCGGCTGGCAGTAAAAGGCAGCAGAGGCACTGTAGTGTTCCTGGGGGAAGTGGAGGTTTGACTATCCTCGGCCTAGTGACACACACACACAACTAAACAAACAGACACCAGCGGCAGGTAAAATACAAACAGAGACAGAGGACGAGAGTGAGCGAGACAGAGTGAGAGAGAGAGGAAAAGAGAGAGGGGGTAAGTGAACGGGGGGTGAACGAGGGAAAAGACAGCACTGCGTAGAAGGAAGTAATGTACCAGGCAGTGTTACAGCCTGAGAGCCTCTCGATGGTGCATCTTTAGAACTTCCTGAGGTAATGTACAGGGCGGTGTTCCAGCCTGAAAGCCTCTCGATGGTGCATCTGTAGAACTTCCTGAGGTAATGTACAGGGCGGTGTTCCAGCCTGAGAGCCTCTCGATGGTGCATCTGTAGAACTTCCTGAAGTAATGTACAGGGCGGTGTTCCAGCCTGAGAGCCTCTCGATGGTGCATCTGTAGAACTTCCTGAAGTAATGTACAGGGCGGTGTTCCAGCCTGAGAGCCTCTCGATGGTGCATCTGTAGAACTTCCTGAGGTAATGTACAGGGCGGTGTTCCAGCCTGAAAGCCTCTCGATGGTGCATTTGAAGGGGTGTCCAGATAGTTTTTATATATAGTGTAAGTCAGTATTTGACATCCATCCATGTCTAAGGACGTCATGAGATTATGTGGAAACCAGCCACTAGGGGCAACAGTGAGCACCGTTTCCTTCAAGTAGCTTTAGGTTTTGCTATGGGATGGGGAATGGGCGTAAGCATCTGCCTCTGATTCCAATGGATGCATGTTCGAATTCAGCGTTGGTAAGTTGTTTTGTATTTTTTTAAATTAAGCCTATCCCAAACATTAACCCTTACCTTAACCATTCAGAGTTAATCCCTAGCCTTAAGAATTTGGAGTTAATGCCTGAACTTAACCCTAACCTTTAAAATGTGGAGTAAATGCCTAAACTTATCCTTAAACTTATCCTTAAACACTTTGAAATGTAACAGTTGGAACAACTTTAAATTTGACGTTTGAGCTACGTGGATGAATGTCCAATTCTGATGTGAGACTGTGAGAGCTAGTAGGGATGCCGTCTTAAACGTCTTACTCACGTCGGCCACGGAAAACGAGAGCTCACAGTCCTCATGAGCGGAGAAGATGGTGTTTAGCTCGTCCGGGAGCGAGGCGTCGGTGTCCGCAACATGGCTGGCTTTTCCTTTATAATCTGGGATTGTCTGGAGTTCCTTGCCACATACGTCTCGTGTCTGAGCCGTTGAATTGAGACTCCACTTTGTCCCTGTACTGCCGTTTTGTCTCTTTGATTGCCTTACGGAGGTCATAGCTGGTCTTGTTCCCAGTCACCTTGCCGTGGTTAAATGTGGTGGTTTGACCTTTCAGTTTTACGTGAACACTGTCATCTGTCCCCGGTTTTTGGTTTGGATAAATTCTAATTGTCACAGTGGGAACGACATCCTCTTTGCACTTCCTGATGAACCCAGTCACTGAATAAGTGTACACGTCGATGCTATTCTCAGAGGCGACCAAGATCTGAATTGCCGAAAGGGGAGGGCAGGGGAGGGCCTTGTAGCAATGGTCAAGATTGCTCGATGTGCGAGTAGCACAGGACGTAGAATTTCTGTAGCGTTTTCTAGATTTCTAGATTTCCTTTATTAAAGTCACTAGCTACCATGAATATGGTGTTGGCTTGGTGGGATTATACACGGCAGAGACGATGACCTAAGAAATTCTCTTGGGAGGTAAGGCAGTCGGCATTTGATGTTGAGGTACTCCATATCGGGAGAACAAACGGACTTGAGTTCCTGTACCACATTCACACCATGAGTCGTTAATCATGAAACATACTCCTCCATCTTTCTTTTTCCCTGAGAGTTCTTTCTTCCTGTCTGCACCGTGGACGGAGAACCCCCGCTGGCTGAATTGACAGGGACAATATATCCGGACTGAGTCTCTAATAGCTTTCCATGCCCATTAAATTCCACGCCTCTGTCAAATTGCTTGTTGATCATTAATAGACAACCATTTTCAGGTCTTGCCATGGATCTTCAAGTAGATTTAAGTCAAAACGGTAACTCGGGCCACTCAGGAACATTCACTGTCTTCTTGGGAAGGGATTGGGTTGCTGACAGTGGAAGGAGGGAAACGGATTGGGTTGCGGACAGTGGGAGGATGGGAAGGGAGGGTTGCCGACAGAGGAAGGACGTGAAGGGATTGGGTTGTCAACAAAGGAAAGATGGGAAGGGATTGGGTTGCCGACACAGGAAGGATGAGAAGGGACTGGGTTGCCGACAGAGGAAGGAGGGGATGGGACGGGTGCCGACAGTGGAAGGAGGGGAAGTGATTGGGTTGCCGACAGTGGTAGGAGGGGAAGGGATTGGGTTGCCGACAGGGGAAGAATGGGAAGTGATTGGGTTGCCAACAGCGGAAGGATGGGAAGGGATTGGGTTGCCGACAGTTGAAGGTGGGGAAGGAATTTAGTTGCCGACAGTTGAAGGATTGGAAGGAATTTAGTTGCTGACAGTTGAAGGAGGGGAAGGAATTTAGTTGCCGATAGTTGAAGGATTGGAAAGAATTGAGTTGCCGACATTTGAAGGATTGGAAGGAATTGAGTTGCCGACAGTTGAAGGACGGGAAGGAATTGAGTTGTCGACAGTTGAAGGATTGGAAGGAATTGAGTTGCTGTCACGCCCTGACTCAGGGGACTCTTATATGTTGAGTCAGGGTGTGTATATTCTTTGTTGTGTATGTTCTATGTTGTTTTTCTAGTAGGTGTATATCTATGTTGGCCGGTGTGGTTCCCAATCAGAGGCAGCTGTCGCTCGTTGTCTCTGATTGGGGATCATACTTAGGCAGCCTATTGGCACTAGTGTGTCGTGGGATCTTGTTCCGGGTAAGGTTCGTTGTATGTACAACCTTAGGACTTCACGTTTCGTTTGTTTGTTGTTTTGTCGTGTGTTTATTCAGTGTAAATAAACATGTACGTATATCATGCTGTGCCTTGGTCTGACCCGTCTTTAAACGAACGTGACAGTTGCTGACAGGGAAAGGAGGGGAAGGGATTGGGTAGCTGACAGAGGTAGGAGGGGAAGGGATTGGGTTGCTGACAGAGGAAGGAGGGGAAGGGATTGGGTTGCTGACAGAGGAAGGAGGGGAAGGGATTGGGTTGCTGACAGGGAAAGGAGGGGAAGGGATTGGGTTGCTGACAGGGAAAGGAGGGGAAGGGATTGGGTTGCTGACAGAGGTAGGAGGGGAAGGGATTGGGTAGCTGACAGAGGTAGGAGGGGAAGGGATTGGGTTGCTGACAGAGGTAGGAGGGGAAGGGATTGGGTTGCTGACAGAGGAAGGAGGGGAAGGGATTGGGTTGCTGACAGGGAAAGGAGGGGAAGGGATTGGGTTGCTGACAGAGGAAGGATGGGAAGGGATTGGGTTGCTGACAGAGGAAGGAGGGGAAGGGATTGTCCAAAAATGATGCAGAAAAGATAATCCATGCTTTTGTCATTTCTAGATTAGTCTACTGCAATGCTCTACTCTACGGCTACCCGGATAAAGCACTAAATACATTTCAGTTAGTGCTAAACACGGCTCATAGAATCTTGACTAGAACCAAAAAAATTGATCATGTTACTCCAGTGCTAGCCTCTCTACACTGGCTTCCTGTTAAGGCTAGGGCTGATTTCAAGGTTTTACTGCTAACCTACAAAGCATTACATGGGTTGGCTCCTACCTATCTCTCCGATTTGGTCCTGCCGTACATACCTACACGTACGCTACGGTCACAAGACGCAGGCCTCCATATTGTCCCTAGAATTTCTAAGCAAACAGCTGGAGGCAGGGCATTCTCCTATAGAGCTCAATTTTTATGGAATGGTCTGCCAATCCATGTGAGAGACGCAGACTCGGTCTCGACCTTTAAGTCTTTACTGAAGACTCATCTCTTCAGTAGGTCCTATGATTGAGTGTAGTCTGGCCCAGGGGTGCGAAGGTGAATGGAAAGGCACTGGAGCGACAAACCGCCCTTGATTTCTCTGCCTGGCCGGTTCCTATCTCTCTATTGGGATGCTCTGCCTCTGACCCTATTACGGGGGCTGAGTCACTGGCTTACTGGTGCTTTCCATGCCGTCCCTAGGAGGGGTGCATCACTTGAGTGGGTTGAGTCACTGACAAAATCTTCCAGTCCGGTTTGTCGCTCCCTCTGGCTCGTGCAGTGGAGGAGATCTTCGTGGGCTATACTCAGCCTTGTCTCAGGATAGTAGGTTGGTGGTCTGTTGATATCCCTCTGGTGGTGTGGGGGCTGTGCTTTGTCAAAGTGGGTGGGGTTATATCCTGCCTGGTTGGCCCTGTCCGAGGGTATCGTTGGACGGGGCCACAGTGTCTCCCGACCTCCCCTGTCTCAGCCTCCAGTGTCTATGCTGCAATATTCTATGTGCCGGGGGGCTGTTATATCTGGTGTTATTCTCCTGTCTTATCCGGTGTCCTGTGTGAATTTAAGTATGCTCCGTCTAATTCTCTCTCTCTCCCTCCCATCCCGGAGGACCTGAGCCCTAGGACCATGCCTCAGGACTACCTGGCCTGATGACTCCTGGCTGTCCCCAGTCCACCTGGTCATGCTGCTGCTCCAGTTTCCACTCTTCTGCCTGCAGCTATGGAACCCTGACCTGTTCACCGGACATGCTACCTTGTCCCAGACCTGTTGTTTTCAACTCTCTCTCTCTCTACCGCACCTGCTATTACAACCTCTAAATGCCCGGCTATGAAAAGCCAAGTGACATTTACTCCTGATGTACCTATCTGTTGCAACCTCTACAACCACTGTGATTATTATTTGACCCTGCTGGTCATCTATGAACGTTTGAACATCTTGGAGAAAAATCTGGCCTTAATGACCATGTACTGTAATGTCCACCTGGCACAGCCAGAAGGGGACTGGCCACCCCTCAGAGCCTGGTTTCTCTCTAGGTTTCTTCCTAGGTTTCTGCCTTTCTAGGTAGTTTAACCTAGCCACCGCGCTTCTACATCTGCATTGCTTGCTGTTTGGGGTTTTAGGCTGGGTTTCTATATAGCACTTTGTGACATCTGCTGGTGTAAAAAGGGCTTTATAAATTAAATGTTATTGATTTAATTAATTGAATAATGGGTAGTGATTGGGTTGCTGACAGGGGAAGGAGGGGAAGGGATTGGGTTGCCGACAGAGAAAGGAGGGGAAGGGATTGGGTTGCCGACAGAGAAAGGAGGGGAAGGGATTGGGTTGCTGACAGAGGAAGGAGGGGAAGGGATTGGGTTGCTGACAGAGGAAGGAGGGGAAGGGATTGGGTTGCTGACAGAGGAAGGAGGGGAAGGGATTGGGTTGCTGACAGAGGAAGGAGGGGAAGGGATTGGGTTGCTGACAGAGGAAGGAGGGGAAGGGATTGGGTTGCTGACAGAGGAAGAGAGATGATAATGAAGTTGCTGCAACAGAGTGAGGGAGAGGAGAGGGTAGAGAAGAGGATGGAAGAGACTGGGGAGCGAGGGAGGGAGGGTAGAGGAGAGGATGGAAGAGACTGGGGAGCGAGGGAGGGAGGGAGGGTAGAGGAGAGGATGGAAGAGACTGGGGAGCGAGGGAGGGAGGGAGGGTAGAGGAGAGGATGGAAGAGACTGGGGAGCAAGGGAGGGAGGGTAGAGGAGAGGATGGAAGAGACTGGGGAGGGAGGGAGGGAGGGTAGAGGAGAGGATGGAAGAGACTGGGGAGGGAGGGAGGGAGGGTAGAGGAGAGGATGGAAGAGACTGGGGAGCGAGGGAGGGAGGGTAGAGGAGAGGATGGAAGAGACTGGGGAGCGAGGGAGGGTAGAGGAGAGGATGGAAGAGACTGGGGAGCGAGGGAGGAGGGTAGAGGGAGAGGATGGAAGAGACTGGGGGAGCGAGGGAGGGAGGGTAGAGGAGAGGATGGAAGAGACTGGGGAGGGAGGGAGGGTAGAGGAGAGGATGGAAGAGACTGGGGAGCGAGGGAGGGAGGGTAGAGGAGAGGATGGAAGAGACTGGGGAGCGAGGGAGGGAGGGTAGAGGAGAGGATGGAAGAGACTGGGGAGCGAGGGAGGGTAGAGGAGAGGATGGAAGAGACTGGGGAGCGAGGGAGGGAGAGTAGAGGAGAGGATGGAAGAGACTGGGGAGCGAGGGAGGGAGGGTAGAGGAGAGGATGGAAGAGACTGGGGAGGGAGGGAGGGAGGGTAGAGGAGAGGATGGAAGAGACTGGGGAGCGAGGGAGGGAGGGTAGAGGAGAGGATGGAAGAGACTGGGGAGCGAGGGAGGGTAGAGGAGAGGATGGAAGAGACTGGGGAGCGAGGGAGGGAGGGTAGAGGAGAGGATGGAAGAGATTGGGGAGCGAGGGAGGGAGGGTAGAGGAGAGGATGGAAGAGACTGGGGAGGGAGGGAGGGTAGAGGAGAGGATGGAAGAGACTGGGGAGCGAGGGAGGGAGGGTAGAGGAGAGGATGGAAGAGACTGGGGAGCGAGGGAGGGAGGGTAGAGGAGAGGATGGAAGAGACTGGGGAGCGAGGGAGGGTAGAGGAGAGGATGGAAGAGACTGGGGAGCGAGGGAGGGAGGGTAGAGGAGAGGATGGAAGAGACTGGGGAGCGAGGGAGGGAGGGTAGAGGAGAGGATGGAAGAGACTGGGGAGGGAGGGAGGGTAGAGGAGAGGATGGAAGAGACTGGGGAGCGAGGGAGGGAGGGTAGAGGAGAGGATGGAAGAGACTGGGGAGCGAGGGAGGGAGGGTAGAGGAGAGGATGGAAGAGACTGGGGAGCGAGGGAGGGGGGTAGAGGAGAGGAAGGAAGAGACTGGGGGAGCGAGGGAGGGAGGGTAGAGGAGAGGATGGAAGAGACTGGGGAGCGAGGGAGGGAGGGTAGAGGAGAGGATGGAAGAGACTGGGGAGCGAGGGAGGGTAGAGGAGAGGAAGGAAGAGACTGGGGAGCGAGGGAGGGAGGGAGGGTAGAGGAGAGGATGGAAGAGACTGGGGAGCGAGGGAGGGAGGGAGGGTAGAGGAGAGGATGGAAGAGACTGGGGAGGGAGGGAGGGAGGGTAGAGGAGAGGATGGAAGAGACTGGGGAGCGAGGGAGGGAGGGTAGAGGAGAGGATGGAAGAGACTGGGGAGCGAGGGAGGGTAGAGGAGAGGATGGAAGAGACTGGGGAGCGAGGGAGGGAGGGTAGAGGAGAGGATGGAAGAGATTGGGGAGCGAGGGAGGGAGGGTAGAGGAGAGGATGGAAGAGACTGGGGAGGGAGGGAGGGTAGAGGAGAGGATGGAAGAGACTGGGGAGCGAGGGAGGGAGGGTAGAGGAGAGGATGGAAGAGACTGGGGAGCGAGGGAGGGAGGGTAGAGGAGAGGATGGAAGAGACTGGGGAGCGAGGGAGGGTAGAGGAGAGGATGGAAGAGACTGGGGAGCGAGGGAGGGAGGGTAGAGGAGAGGATGGAAGAGACTGGGGAGCGAGGGAGGGAGGGTAGAGGAGAGGATGGAAGAGACTGGGGAGGGAGGGAGGGTAGAGGAGAGGATGGAAGAGACTGGGGAGCGAGGGAGGGAGGGTAGAGGAGAGGATGGAAGAGACTGGGGAGCGAGGGAGGGAGGGTAGAGGAGAGGATGGAAGAGACTGGGGGAGCGAGGGAGGGTAGAGGAGAGGAAGGAAGAGACTGGGGAGCGAGGGAGGGAGGGTAGAGGAGAGGATGGAAGAGACTGGGGAGCGAGGGAGGGAGGGTAGAGGAGAGGATGGAAGAGACTGGGGTGCGAGGGAGGGTAGAGGAGATGAAGGAAGAGACTGGGGGAGCGAGGGAGGGAGGGAGGGTAGAGGAGAGGATGGAAGAGACTGGGGAGCGAGGGAGGGAGGGAGGGTAGAGGAGAGGATGGAAGAGACTGGGGAGCGAGGGAGGGAGGGAGGTAGAGGAGAGGATGGAAGAGACTGGGGAGCGAGGGAGGGAGGGAGGGTAGAGGAGAGGATGGAAGAGACTGGGGAGCGAGGGAGGGAGGGAGGGTAGAGGAGAGGATGGAAGAGACTGGGGAGCGAGGGAGGGAGGGAGGGTAGAGAAGAGGATGGAAGAGACTGGGGAGCGAGGGAGGGAGGGTAGAGGAGAGGATGGAAGAGACTGGGGAGCGAGGGAGGGAGGGAGGGTAGAGGAGAGGATGGAAGAGACTGGGGAGCGAGGGAGGGAGGGTAGAGGAGAGGATGGAAGAGACTGGGGAGCGAGGGAGGGAGGGAGGGTAGAGGAGAGGATGGAAGAGACTGGGGAGCGAGGGAGGGAGGGAGGGTAGAGGAGAGGATGGAAGAGACTGGGGAGGGAGGGAGGGAGGGTAGAGGAGAGGATGGAAGAGACTGGGGGAGTGAGGGAGGGAGGGAGGGAGGGTAGAGGAGAGGATGGAAGAGACTGGGGAGCGAGGGAGGGAGGGTAGAGAAGAGGATGGAAGAGACTGGGGAGGGAGGGAGGGAGGGAGGGTAGAGGAGAGGATGGAAGAGATTGGGGAGCGAGGGAGGGAGGGTAGAGGAGAGGATGGAAGAGACTGGGGAGCGAGGGAGGGAGGGTAGAGGAGAGGATGGAAGAGACTGGGGAGGGAGGGAGGGAGGGAGGGTAGAGGAGAGGATGGAAGAGACTGGGGAGCGAGGGAGGGAGGGTAGAGGAGAGGATGGAAGAGACTGGGGAGCGAGGGAGGGAGGGTAGAATATGGAAGAGACTGGGGAGCGAGGGAGGGAGGGTAGAGGAGAGGATGGAAGAGACTGGGGAGCGAGGAGGGAGGTAGAGGAGAGGATGGAAGAGACTGGGGAGGGAGGGAGGGTAGAGGAGAGGATGGAAGAGACTGGGGAGCGAGGGAGGGTAGAGGAGAGGATGGAAGAGACTGGGGAGCGATGGAGGGAGGGTAGAGGAGAGGATGGAAGAGACTGGGGAGCGAGGAGGGAGGGTAGAGGGAGAGGATGGAAGAGACTGGGGAGCGAGGGAGGGAGGGAGGGTAGAGGAGAGGATGAAAGAGACTGGGGAGCGAGGGAGGGAGGGTAGAGGAGAGGATGGAAGAGACTGGGGAGCGAGGGAGGGTAGAGGAGAGGAAGGAAGAGACTGGGGAGCGAGGGAGGGAGGGTAGAGGAGAGGATGGAAGAGACTGGGGAGCGAGGGAGGGAGGGTAGAGGAGAGGATGGAAGAGACTGGGGAGCGAGGGAGGGTAGAGGAGAGGAAGGAAGAGACTGGGGGAGCGAGGGAGGGAGGGAGGGTAGAGGAGAGGATGGAAGAGACTGGGGAGCGAGGGAGGGAGGGAGGGTAGAGGAGTGGATGGAAGAGACTGGGGAGCGAGGGAGGGAGGGAGGGTAGAGGAGAGGATGGAAGAGACTGGGGAGCGAGGGAGGGAGGGAGGGTAGAGGAGAGGATGGAAGAGACTGGGGAGCGAGGGAGGGAGGGAGGGTAGAGGAGAGGATGGAAGAGACTGGGGAGCGAGGGAGGGAGGGAGGGTAGAGAAGAGGATGGAAGAGACTGGGGAGCGAGGGAGGGAGGGTAGAGGAGAGGATGGAAGAGACGGGGGGAGCGAGGGAGGGAGGGAGGGTAGAGGAGAGGATGGAAGAGACTGGGGAGCGAGGGAGGGAGGGAGGGTAGAGGAGAGGATGGAAGAGACTGGGGAGGGAGGGAGGGAGGGTAGAGGAGAGGATGGAAGAGACTGGGGAGCGAGGGAGGGAGGGAGGGTAGAGGAGAGGATGGAAGAGACTGGGGAGCGAGGGAGGGAGGGTAGAGAAGAGGATGGAAGAGACTGGGGAGGGAGGGAGGGAGGGAGGGTAGAGGAGAGGATGGAAGAGACTGGGGAGGGAGGGAGGGAGGGTAGAGGAGATGATGGAAGAGACTGGGGAGCGAGGGAGGGAGGGAGGGTAGAGGACAGGATGGAAGAGACTGGGGAGGGAGGGAGGGAGGGTAGAGGAGAGGATGGAAGAGACTGGGGAGGGAGGGAGGGAGGAGGGTAGAGGAGAGGATGGAAGAGACTGGGGAGGGAGGGAGGGAGGGTAGAGGAGAGGATGGAAGAGACTGGGGAGCGAGGGAGGGAGGGAGGGTAGAGGACAGGATGGAAGAGACTGGGGAGGGAGGGAGGGAGGGAGGGAGGGTAGAGGAGAGGATGGAAGAGACTGGGGAGGGAGGGAGGGAGGGAGGGTAGAGGAGAGGATGGAAGAGATTGGGGAGCGAGGGAGGGAGGGAGGGTAGAGGAGAGGATGGAAGAGACTGGGGAGGGAGGGAGGGAGGGTAGAGGAGAGGATGGAAGAGACTGGGGAGCGAGGGAGGGAGGGAGGGGAGAGGAGAGGATGGAAGAGACTGGGGAGCGAGGGAGGGAGGGAGGGTAGAGGAGAGGATGGAAGAGACTGGGGAGCGAGGGAGGGAGGGAGGGTAGAGGAGAGGATGGAAGAGACTGGGGAGCGAGGGAGGGAGCGGCGGAGTTGTAGTGACCTACTTAGGAACAGAGGAATCATGTGTTTAATGGAAATGTATATATATATAGAGAGAGAGAGCGAGAGAGAGAGCGAGAGAGAGAGCGAGAGAGAAGAGAGAGAGAGAGAGAGAGAGAGAGAGAGAGAGAGAGAGAGTGAGATAGATAGATAGATAGAGAGAGAGATTGGTAGATGGTATATGAGCAGACACCTTGGTCTTACATTCTGACACTTACATGCCAGCAGATTTAAAACTGGTATTAATTCTCTGTCACCTGATCAGGTTTTGACACGACTGAGGCAGCATCCCTAATGGCACCCTTGTGCCTACACAGTGCTCTGGTCATTATGACTGAGTCCCACTGGCCAGACAGCCTGGTACGCATTATCCTGGTTACATCCCTGTGTGTATTGCTGCTCACCAACAGACAGACATCAAGCCTCCATCTTGCTACTCATATCTGATGACTGTTTATACACATAGCAAATTCTCCGGTGTCGAGTCAACACTGACATTGTTAGATTTTACACTGGGCCAGTGTGTATATGGGTCCATACTTTTCAGTGTTAAATTAACACTGTGCCTAGTGCTGACGCAATGACACTTTGTCAGTCCTAGGAAATCAACACTGTAGTGTTATGCAGTACCACCTCAAAGTTGTTGAACACTAGGATGTGTATATGCACTGAGTGTTGAGTACTGAGTATACCAATCATTTAGAACACCTTCCTAATGTTGAGTACTGAGTATACCAATCATTTAGAACACCTTCCTAATGTTGAGTACTGAGTATACCAATCATTTAGAACACCTTCCTAATGTTGAGTACTGAGTATACCAATCATTTAGAACACCTTCCTAATGTTGAGTACTGAGTATACCAATCATTTAGAACACCTTCCTAGTGTTGAGTACTGAGTATACCAAACATTTAGAACACCTTCCTAATGTTGAGTACTGAGTATACCAAACATTTAGAACACCTTCCTAATGTTGAGTACTGAGTATACCAAACATTTAGAACACCTTCCTAATGTTGAGTACTGAGTATACCAAACATTTAGAACACCTTCCTAATGTTGAGTACTGAGTATACCTAACATTTAAACACCCCATGTGAGTACTGAGTATACCAAACATTTAGAACACCTTCCTAATGTTGAGTACTGAGTATACCAAACATTTAGAACACCTTCCTAATGTTGAGTACTGAGTATACCTAACATTTAGAACACCTTCCTAATGTTGAGTACTGAGTATACCTAACATTTAGAACACCTTCCTAATGTTGAGTACTGAGTAACCAAACATTTAGAACACCTTCCTAATGTTGAGTACTGAGTATACCAAACATTTAGAACACCTTCCTAATGTTGAGTACTGAGTATACCAAACATTTAGAACACCTTCCTAATGTTGAGTACTGAGTATACCAAACATTTAGAACACCTTCCTAGTGTTGAGTACTGATTATAGTACGGTTTCAAGTGACTGAAATGCACCAGAAAGGTATTGGGAAGTTCAGACAATCATCAGACAATCATTTTTTTATAATCATCATCGATTATGTTATTTTTCCCCCTAGTCTGATTTAGTTCCTGGTCTTGTCCACTCTGTTCTAATGAGTCCTGCTCGGCTTGTGGGGAAACAGACATACGTGTTCCTTATCTTTCAGTGATGGGGTCATAATATGTTGTATGCTTAACCCGCTCAAAAGACAGAGCCACATTTGTAAGAAGAAAAACAGAAACCGCTCTGTTTATTACAAACTTCGTCTATGAACCAACATTTCTCGCGACCCCGTTTTCAAATCAGGTGACCCCACACGGGGTTGCAACCCCTAGCTTGGGAAACGCTGTGTAATAACACCTCATATAGTATTTTTTACCATTACGCCAAGAGGTCTGTATCTCTTGACAAGGTCCCTCAGTGTTGGGTTAAGGACATTACAATAGTATTTACAACTCTTTGCCACGTGCTCTTGTGTAAGCATTTACAAAGACTTCAAAACTGGCAAGCAGACTTGAATTAACATAACCGTGGACCAGAGTTCAGGTGGGCGTTTCAGGAAACAAAGGAAAGGAGAGTCAACAACAATGACAAAAATCATGAGAAAAACGTCCAAAATGACGAATTAAGGTAAAAAGGAGTTGGAGCGGTCAACAACAAAAGATGGAGATGTATTTATTTTTGCTCACGTCAGCTTGATGTCGAAACATCAGTCATCTGTTTTGCATCCTGTACAATGGATTAAAGTGACCAAAAATAAATTAATCTCTGCCTTTTTTTATTTCCTTGGTGAGCCATTCTTATAACCATAGATCACTTAAACTGGTACAGCACTTCCACTCACCGGTGGCCGAAAATAACAAACTGAAAGCCACGCCCACACCAAGCCAAGCCACGCCTCCAATATAATTTCCCAGAGTGCCTTGCCTTTTTGAGTGAATTGTAGAGTTACCACCCCATGACTGTATTTGTTAGTGATAATTGTGGAATTTGTTTATTTTCAGTCCTATGTCCATCACCAAGTGAGGTCCTAGGCAAATAATATAATTACAATTAAACTCTTAATGAGAATAGATTACTTATCTCGTAGATTACTTATCTCGTAGATTACTTATCTCGTAGATTACTTATCTCGTAAGGCAGCAGCTACTCTTCCTGGGGTTTATTATGGATCCCCATTAGTTCCTGCCAAGGCAGCAGCTACTCTTCCTGGGGTTTATTATGGATCCCCATTAGTTCCTGCCAAGGCAGCAGCTACTCTTCCTGGGGTTTATTATGGATCCCCATTAGTTCCTGCCAAGGCAGCAGCTACTCTTCCTGGGGTTTATTATGGATCCCCATTAGTTCCTGCCAAGGCAGCAGCTACTCTTCCTGGGGTTTATTATGGATCCCCATTAGTTCCTGCCAAGGCAGCAGCTACTCTTCCTTGGGGTTTATTATGGATTCCCATTAGTTCCTGCCGAGGCAGCAGCTACTCTTCCTGGGGTTTATTATGGATTCCCATTAGTTCCTGCCGAGGCAGCAGCTACTCTTCCTGGGGTTTATTATGGATCCCCATTAGTTCCTGCCAAGGCAGCAGCTACTCTTCCTGGGGTTTATTATGGATTCACATTAGTTCCTGCCGAGGCAGCAGCTACTCTTCCTGGGGTTTATTATGGATCCCCATTAGTTCCTGCCAAGGCAGCAGCTACTCTACCTGGCATCCAGCAAAATTAAAGCAGTTATATACAATTTTTCAAAACATGACAATACATTTCACAACACATTAAGTTTGTTCCCTCAGGTCCTTACTCTACTACCACATATCTACAACACAACATCCATGTGTACGTGGGTGTAGAGTGCGTATGTTTTCATGTTTGTGTGTGTATACGTGTATCTCTGCCTGTGTGTCTGTCTCTTCACAGTCCCTACTGTTCCATAAGGTGAATCTTATTTTTATTTATTTATTATTATTTTTATTTATGTTTTACTGCTGGCATGAGTTACTTGATGTGGAATACAGTTCCATGTAGTCTTGGCTCTATGTAGTACTGTGCGCCTCCCATAGTATTTTATTCCTGGTGGCATGTCTTGTGGGGTATGCATGGGTGTCTGAGCTGTGCATTCAACATGTCAATACTTCTTACAAATACAAGTAGTGATGAAGTCAATCTCTCCTCTACTTTGAGCCAGGAGAGATTGACATGCATATTATTAATGTTAGCACTCCGTGTACGTTTAAGGGCCAGCCGTGCTGCCCTGGTCTGGGCCAATTGTAATTTTCCCTCTTTGTGGCACCTGACCACATGACTGAACAACCTTTTTTCCAAAGGTTTACTAAGGGTTGGTAACAGGCTGATTGGTCGGCTATTTGAACCAGTAAAGGGGCTTTACTATTCTTGGGTAGCGGAAATATTTTTGCTTCCCTCCAGGCCTGAGGGCACACACTTTCTAGTAGGCTTAAATTGAAGATATTGCAAATAGGAGTGGCAATATCGTCCGCTATTATCCTCAGTAATTTTCCATCCAGGTTGTCAGACCCCAGTGGCCTGTTTATTGTTGATAGACAAAATCATTTTTTCACCTCTTCCACACTCACTTTACAGAATTCCAAATTACAATGCTTGTCTTTCATAATTTGGCCAGTTATGCATGGATGTGTAGGTTCAGAATTTCCTGCTGGCATTTCATACCTAAGTTTGCTAAACTTGCCAATGAAAAAATCATTAAAGTAGTTGGCGATGTCAATGTTTTTTTGTGATGAATGAGCTATCTGATTTAATTAATGATGGAATTTCATTTAAGGTGCTCCAAAGCTTTTAACTATCATTATTTATATAATATATATTTGTTTCATAGTATAGTTTCTTTTTCTCTTTGTTCATTTTAGTCACTTGATTTCTCAACTGTCAGGGTTATAAACATTGATAAAGCAGACTGACTACCTAAACCATTTAAACTGGAACAACCATTTTAGTAAACAGGTGCAATAAATCCAATTAACTGATTAGGATTAGTTTAGAAAAATGCATATTATTTATCCTTGAATAGCATAAGATAAATCAATCAATGTAAATATGCAAAAACACAGAAAAGAAAAAATATCCTAAAAAAAAATCTAGCTGATAATGATGGCCGTGGTTTTGATGGGACTGTTTTACTCTTACACTCAACTCTGGTTACCCTGTTAGTTACCCTAGTTACCACTGGTTATTAACACGAACATTGGGGTTATTTTACACCAAATGAGTGTTAATTTAAGACTTACAGAGTTACTTGAACTCCTGAATCAACACTAGAAATGTTACACTGAAAAATCAACACTGTATAATCTAGAGTAGAATGTTTTTTTTGAGAGTTTAATACCACTCTACCGTTAGTATAATGATGCTTTATGAGAAAACAGATGGGAGACACAGGAGATTGAACCTGGTGGGTAGGCATATACAGTGCATTCGGAAAGTATTCAGACCCCTTCACTTTTTTCTACATTTGGTTACGTTACAGCCTTATTCTAAAATTGATTAATTTTTTTTTTTTATCAATATAACCGGTTGCACCTGAGCTCAATTTCGAGTCTCATAGTTAAGGGTCTGAATAGTTATGGGTCTGAATAGTTATGTAAATGTGATAAGTCCGTTTTTATTTGTATTACATTTGCAAAAAAAAGAAAGAAAAGTGCCTCCAGAAAGTATTTGCAAATGTATTAAAATACAGAAACATCTCATTCCATCAGTATTCACACCACTGAGTCAATACAACTAGAATCAACGATTACAGCTGTGAGTCTTTCTGGGTAAGTCTCTAAGAGCTTTGTACACCTGGATTGTACAATATTTGCACATTATTTTTTTTAAATTCCTCAACCTCTGTCAAATTGGTTGAAGAAACTTATTATGTGACTTGTTAAGCAAGTTTTTACTCCTGAACTTATTTAGGCTTGCCATAACGAAGGGGTTGAATACTTATTGACTCAAGACATTTCAGCTTTCCATTTTTAATTAATTTGTCAAATTTTCAAAAAAAAACATAATTCTACTTTGACATTAGGAACATGGAGAGGAGTAGAGAGAGAGAGGGGGGGGGAACATGGAGAGAAGTAGAGAGAGAGAGAGAGAGGGGGGAACATGGAGAGGAGTAGAGAGAGAGGGGGGGGACATGGAGAGGAGTAGAGAGAGAGAGAGGTGGGGGAACATGGAGAGAAGTAGAGAGAGAGAGAGGGGGTAGGGGGGGACATGGAGAGGAGCAGAGAGAGGGGGAATGGAGAGGGGGGACATGGAGAGGAGTAGAGAGAGAGAGAGGTGGGGAATGGAGAGAAGTAGAGAGGAGGGGACATGGAGAGGAGTAGAGAGAGAGAGAGGGGGACATGGGAGGGAGGGGGATGGAGGGGGTGGAGAGTAGAGAGAGAGGAGGGGGAACAGGAGGAGAAGAGGGGGGGAGGGGGAAACATGAAGAGGAGTAGAGAGAGAGAGAGGGGGGAACATGTAGAGGAGTAGAGAGAGAGAGAGGGGGGGGGGAACATGGAGAGGAGTAGAGAGAGAGAGAGGGGGGACATGGAGAGGAGTAGAGAGAGAGAGAGGGGGGGACATGGAGAGGAGTAGAGAGAGAGAGAGAGAGAGGGGGGAACATGGAGAGGAGTAGAGAGAGAGAGGGGGACATGGAGAGGAGAGAGAGAGAGAGAGAGAGGGGGAAACATGGAGAGGAGTAGAGAAGAGAGTGGGGGAACATGGAGAGGAGTAGAGAGAGAGAGAGAGAGAGGGGGGAACATGGAGGAGTAGAGAGAGAGAGGGGGGACATGGAGAGGAGTAGAGAGAGAGAGGGGGGAACACGGAGAGGAGTAGAGAGAGGGGGACAAGAAGAGGAGTAAAGAAAGAGAGGGGGAACATGGAGAGGAGTAGAGAGAGGGGGGACATGAAGAGGAGTAAAGAAAGAGAGGGGGGAACATGGAGAGGAGTAGAGAGAGAGTGGGGGACATGGAGAGGGGTAGAGAGAGAGAGAGAGGGGAACATGGAGAGGAGTAGAGAGAGAGAGAGAGAGGGGAACATGGAGAGGAGTAGAGAGAGAGAGGGGGGAACATGGAGAGGAGTAGAGGAAGAGAGAGGGGGGGAAACATGGAGAGGGAGAGTAGAGAGAGAGGGGGAAACATGGAGAGGAGTAGAGAGAGAGAGGGGGGAAATATGGAGAGGAGTAGAGAGAGAGAGAGAGAGAGAGGGGGGAACATGGAGAGGAGTAGAGAGAGAGAGGGGGGGAACATGGAGAGGAGTAGAGAGAGAGAGAGAGAGAGAGGGGGGAAACATGGAGAGGAGTAGAGAGAGAGGGGGGAAACATGGAGAGGAGTAGAGACAGAAAGAGAGGGGGGAACATGGAGAGGACTAGAGAGAGAGGGGGGGGACATGGAGAGGAGTAGAGAGAGAGAGGGGGGAACATGGAGAGGAATAGAGAGAGAGAGGGGGGACATGGAGAGGAGTAGAGAGAGAGGGGGGGGAACATGGAGAGGAGTAGAGAGAGAGGGGGGGATGGAGAGGAGTAGAGAGTTAGAGAGGGGGGAACATGGAGATGAGTAGAAAGAGAGAGGTGGGGGAACATGGAGAGGAGTAGAGAGAGAGAGGGGGAGAACATGGAGAGGAGTAGAGAGAGAGAGAGGGGGGACATGGAGAGGAGTAGAGAGAGAGAGGGGGGGGACATGGAGAGGAGTAGAGAGAGAGAGGGGGAGAACATGGAGAGGAGTAGAGAGAGAGAGAGAGGGGGAGAACATGGAGAGGAGTAGAGAGAGAGAGAGGTGGGGGGAACATGGAGAGGAGTAGAGAGAGAGGGGGGAACATGAAGAGGAGTAAAGAGAGAGAGAGAGGGGGGGCGACATGGAGAGGAGTAGAGAGAGAGAGAGAGAGAGAGAGAGGGGGAACATGGAGAGGAGTAGAGAGAGAGAGAGGTGGGGAACATGGAGAGGAGTAGAGAGAGAGAGGGGGGGAACATGGAGAGGAGTAGAGAGAGAGAGAGGGGGGACATGGAGAGGAGTAGAGAGAGAGAGAGAGGGGGGAGAAACATGGAGAGGAGTAGAGAGAGAGAGAGAGGGGGAGAACATGGAGAGGAGTAGAGAGAGAGAGAGAGGGGGGAGAACATGGAGAGGAGTAGAGAGAGAGAGAGAGGTGGGGGAAACATGGAGAGGAGTAGAGAGAGGGGGGGAACATGAAGAGGAGTAAAGAGAGAGAGAGAGGGGGGACATGGAGAGGGAGTAGAGAGAGAGAGAGAGAGAGAGAGAGGGGGAACATGGAGAGGAGTAGAGAGAGAGAGAGGTGGGGAAACATGGAGAGGAGTAGAGAGAGAGAGGGGGGGGGAACATGGAGAGGAGTAGAGAGAGAGAGGGGGGACATGGAGAGGAGTAGAGAGAGAGAGAGAGAGAGAGAGAAAGGGGGGAAACATGGAGAGGAGTAGAGAGAGAGAGAGGTGGGGAAACATGGAGAGGAGTAGAGAGAGAGAGGGGGGAAACATGGAGAGGAGTAGAGAGAGAGAGGGGGGGAGGAGAGGAGAGAGAGAGAGAGAGAGAGAGAGAGAGGGGGAACAGAGAGGAGCAGAGAGAGAGAGAGGGGGGAACATGGAGAGGAGTAGAGAGAGAGAGAGGTGGGGGTAACATGGAGAGAAGTAGAGAGAGAGAGGGGGGAACATGGAGAGGAGTAGAGAGAGAGGGGGGGGACATGGAGAGGAGTAGAGAGAGAGAGAGGTGGGGAACATGGAGAGGAGTAGAGAGAGAGAGGGGGGGAACATGGAGAGGAGTAGAGAGAGAGAGAGGGGGGACATGGAGAGGAGTAGAGAGAGAGAGGGGGGGAAACATGGAGAGGAGTAGAGAGAGAGAGAGGGGGGAACATGGAGAGGAGTAGAGAGAGGGCGGGGATCATGAAGAGGAGTAGAGACAGAAAGAGAGGGGGGAACATGGAGATGGCTAGAGAGAGAGGGGGGGACATGGAGAGGAGTATAGAGAGGGGGGGACATGAAGAGGAGTAAAGAAAGAGAGGGGGGAAACATGGAGAGGAGATAGAGAGGGGGGACATGAAGAGGAGTAAAGAAAGAGAGGGGGGAACATGGAGAGGAGTAGAGAGAGAGGGGGGACATGGAGAGGGGTAGAGAGAGAGAGAGGGGAACATGGAGAGGAGTAGAGAGAGAGAGAGGGGGGAACATGGAGAGGAGTAGAGTGAAGAGAGAGGGGGAAACATGGAGAGGAGTAGAGAGGGGCGGATCATGAAGAGGAGTAGAGACAGAAAGAGAGGGGGGAAACATGGAGATGGCTAGAGAGAGGGGGGGACATGGAGAGGAGTAGAGAGAGAGAGAGGGGGGAACATGGAGAGGAGTAGAGAGAGAGAGGGGGGACATGGAGAGGAGGAGAGAGAGAGAGAGAGGTGGGGAACATTGAGAGGAGTAGGAGAGAGAGAGGGGGGAACATGGAGAGGAGCAGAGAGAGAGAGGGTGGGGGAACATGGAGAGGAGTAGAGAGAGAGAGGGGGGGGGGAACACGGAGAGGAGTGAGAGAGAGAGAGAGGGGGAATATGGAGAGGAGTAGAGAGAGAGAGAGAGAGAGAGAGGGGGAACATGGAGAGGAGTAGAGAGAGAGAGAGAAGGGGGAAACATGGAGAGGAGTAGAGAGAGAGGGGGGGAACATGGAGAGAAGTAGAGAGAGAGAGGGGAATGAGAGGAGTAGGGGTGGAGAGGAGCAGAGAGAGAGAGGGTGGGGAAATGGAGAGGAGTAGAGAGAGAGGGGGGAAACATGGAGAGGAGCAGAGAGAGAGAGAGGGGGGACATGGAGAGAGCATGGAGGGGGGACACGAAGAGGAGTAAAGAAAGAGAGGGGGAACATGGAGGGAGTAGAGAGAGAGGGGGGACATGGAGAGGGGTAGAGAGAGAGAGAGGGGAAACATGGAGAGGAGTAGAGAGAGAGAGAGAGAGAGAGAGAGGAAACATGGAGAGGAGTAGAGAGAGAGAGAGGGGGGAACATGGAGAGGAGTAGAGAGAGGGGGGGACATGAAGAGGAGTAAAGAAAGAGAGGGGGGAACATGGAGAGGAGAAGAGAGAGAGGGGGGAACATGGAGAGGGCTAGAGTGAGAGGGGGGGAAACATGGAGAGGAGTAGAGAGAGAGAGAGGGGGAACATAGAGAGGAGTAGAGAGAGAGAGAGAGAGAGGCGAGGAACATGGAGAGGAGTAGAGAGAGAGAGAGGGGGGAACATGGAGAGGAGTAGAGTGAAGAGAGAGGGGGGAAACATGGAGAGGAGTAGAGAGAGGGCGGGGATCATGAAGAGGAGTAGAGACAGAAAGAGAGGGGGGAACATGGAGATGGCTAGAGAGAGAGGGGGGGACATGGAGAGGAGTAGAGAGAGAGAGAGGGGGTGGAACATGGAGAGGATTAGAGAGAGAGGGGGGGAACATGGAGAGGAGTAGAGAGAAAGAGGGGGGAACATGGAGAGGAGTAGAGAGAGAGGGGGAGAATGGAGAGGAGTAGAGAGAGAGAGAGGGGGAACATGGAGATGAGTAGAAAGAGAGAGGTGGGGGAACATGGAGAGGGGTAGAGAGAGAGAGAGGTGGGGGGAACATGGAGAGGAGTAAAGAGAGAGAGTGGGGGAACTTGGAGCGAGTAGAGAGAGGGGGGAACATGGAGAGAGTAGAGAGAGATAGAGAGAGGGGACTGGAGAGGAGTAGAGAGAGGGGGGGAACATGGAGAGGAGACAAAAGAAGAGAGAGAGGGGGGAACATGGAGAGGAGTAGAGAGAGAGAGAGAGAGAGGGGGACAGGAGAGGAGTAGAGAGAGAGAGAGGGGGAAACATGGAGAGGAGTAGAGAGAGAGAGGAACATGGAGAGGAGTAGAGAGAGAGAGAGGGGGAACATGGAGAGGGAGTAGGGAGAGAGGGGGGAACGTGGAGAGGATTAGAGAGAGAGAGAGAGGGGGATGGAGATGGCTAGAGAGAGAGGGGGGAATGGAGAGGAGTAGAGAGAGAGAGAGAGAGAGAGAGGGAAACATGGAGAGGAGTAGAGAGAGAGAGAGGGGGGAACATGGAGAGGAGTAGAGCGAAGAGAGAGGGGGAACATGGAGAGGGAGTAGAGAGAGGGCGGGATCATGAAGAGGAGTAGAGACAGAAAGAGAGGGGGGAACATGGAGATGGCTAGAGAGAGAGGGGGGGACATGGAGAGGAGTAGAGAGAGAGAGAGGGGGAACATGGAGAGGAGTAGAGAGAGAGAGGGGGGGGACATGGAGAGGAGTAGAGAGAGAGAGAGAGTGGGGGAAACACTGAGAGGAGTAGGAGAGAGAGAGGGGGGAAACATGGAGAGGAGTAGAGAGAGAGAGAGGTGGGGAACATGGAGAGGAGTAGAGAGAGAGAGGGGGGAAACATGGAGAGGAGCAGAGAGAGAGAGAGAGGGGGGGGGGAATATGGAGAGGAGTAGAGAGAGAGAGAGAGAGAGAGGGGGGGAAACATGGAGAGGAGTAGAGAGAGAGAGAGAGGGGGAACATGGAGAGGAGTAGGGAGAGAGAGAGGGGGGAACATGGAGAGAAGTAGAGAGAGAGAGGGGGGAACATGGAGAGGAGTAGAGAGAGAGGGGGGACATGGAGAGGAGTAGAGAGAGAGAGAGTGGGGAACATGGAGAGGAGTAGAGAGAGAGAGGGGGAACATGGAGAGGAGTAGAGAGAGAGAGAGGGGGGACATGGAGAGGAGTATGGAGAGGGGGGGACATGAAGAGGAGTAAAGAAAGAGAGGGGGGAACATGGAGTGGAGTAGAGAGAGAGGGGGGGACATGGAGAGGGGTAGAGAGAGAGAGAGGGGAACATGGAGAGGAGTAGAGAGAGAGAGAGAGAGAGAGAGGGAACATGGAGAGGAGTAGAGAGAGAGAGAGGGGGGAACATGGAGAGGAGTAGAGAGAGGGGGGGAGAATGAAGAGGAGTAAAGAAAGAGAGGGGGGAACATGGAGAGGAGAAGAGAGAGGGGGGAACATGGAGAGGGCCAGAGTGAGAGGGGGGAAACATGGAGAGGAGTAGAGAGAGAGAGAGGGGGAACATAGAGAGGAGTAGAGAGAGAGAGAGAGAGAGAGAGAGGGAACATGGAGAGGAGGAGAGAGAGAGAGGGGGGGGAAAACATGGAGAGGAGTAGAGTGAAGAGAGAGGGGGAACATGGAGAGGAGTAGAGAGAGGGCGGGGATCATGAAGAGGAGTAGAGACAGAAAGAGAGGGGGGAACATGGAGATGGCTAGAGAGAGAGGGGGGGACATGGAGAGGAGTAGAGAGAGAGAGAGGGGTGGAACATGGAGAGGATTAGAGAGAGAGGGGGGGAACATGGAGAGGAGTAGAGAGAAAGAGGGGGGAAACATGGAGAGGGAGTAGAGAGAGAGGGGGGAATGGAGAGGAGTAGAGAGAGAGAGAGGGGGAAACATGGAGAGGAGTAGAGAGAGAGAGAGGGGAATATGGAGAGGAGTAGGGAGAGAGAGAGGGGGGGAACATGGAGAGAAGTAGAGAGAGAGGGGGGGAACATGGAGAGGAGTAGAGAGAGAGGTGGGGGAACATGGAGAGGGGTAGAGAGAGAGAGAGGTGGGGGGAACATGGAGAGGAGTAAAGAGAGAGAGTGGGGGAACTTGGAGCGCAGTAGAGAGAGGGGGGAACATGGAGAGGAGTAGAGAGAGATAGAGAGAGGGGGACATGGAGAGGAGTAGAGAGAGAGAGAGGGGGAACATGGAGAGGAGTAGAGAGTGAGAGAGAGAGGAAGGGAACATGAAGAGGAGTAGAGAGAGAGAGGAGGGGAACATGGAGAGGAGTAGAGAGAGAGAGAGGTGGGGGAACATGGAGAGGAGTAGAGAGAGAGAGGGGGGGACATGGAGCGGAGTAGAGAGAGGGGGGAACATGAAGAGGAGCAAAGAGAGAGAGAGAGAGGGGGGAACATGGAGAGGAGTAGAGAGAGAGAGAGAGAGAGAGAGAGAGAGAGAGGAACATGGAGAGGAGTAGAGAGAGAGAGAGGGGGGAACATGGAGAGGAGTAGAGAGAGAGAGGGGGGGACATGGAGAGGAGTAGAGAGAGAGAGAGAGGGGGGAACATGGAGAGGAGTAGGGAGAGAGGGGGGGAACGTGGAGAGGATTAGAGAGAGAGAGAGAGAGAGAGAGAGAGAGAGGGGACATGGAGAGGAGTAGAGAGAGAGAGGTGGGGAACATGGAGAGGAGTAAAGAGAGAGAGAGAGGGGGAACATGGAGCTGAGTAGAGAGGGGGGAACATGGAGAGGAGTAGAGAGAGAGAGAGAAGGGGGACATGTAGAGGAGTAGAGAGAGAGAGGGGGAACATGGAGAGGAGTAGAGAGAGAGAGAGAGAGGGGGAACATGGAGGGAAGTAGAGAGAGAGAGGGGGAACATGGAGAGGAGAGCAGAGAGAGAGGGGGGACATGGAGAGAGTAGAGAGAGAGAGAGGTGGGGAAACATGGAGAGGAGTAGAGAGAGAGAGGGGGAACATGGAGAGGAGTAGAGAGAGAGAGAGGGGGACATGGAGAGGAGTAGAGAGAGAGAGGGGGGGACATGGAGCGGAGTAGAGAGAGGGGGGAAACATGAAGAGGAGTAAAGAGAGAGAGAGAGAGGGGGTAACATGGAGAGGAGTAGAGAGAGAGAGAGAGAGAGAGAGAGGAGAGGGGGAACATGGAGAGGAGTAGAGAGAGAGAGAGAGGGGGGGGACATGGAGAGGAGTAGAGAGAGAGAGAGAGAGAGGGGGGACATGGAGAGGAGTAGAGAGAGAGAGGGTGGGGGAACATGGAGAGGAGTAAAGAGAGAGAGAGAGAGGGGAACATGGAACTGAGTAGAGAGGGGGGGAACATGGAGAGGAGTAGAGAGAGAGAGAGAGGGGGGGAACATGTAGAGGAGTAGAGAGAGAGAGGGGGGTGGAACATGGAGAGGAGGAGAGAGAGAGGGGGGGAACATGGAGAGAGTAGAGAGAGAGAGAGGGGAAACATGGAGATGAGTAGAAAGAGAGAGGTGGGGAACATGGAGAGGAGAGAGAGAGAGAGGGTGGGGGGATCTGGGGAGGAGTAAAGAGAGAGAGTGGGGGGAACATGGAGCGGAGTAGAGAGAGGGGGAACATGGAGAGGAGTAGAGAGAGATAGAGAGAGGGGGACATGGAGAGGAGTAGAGAGAGAGAGAGAGGGAACATGGAGAGGGAGTAGAGAGTGAGAGAGAGAGGAAGGTAAACATGAAGAGGAGTAGAGAGAGAGAGAGGAGGGGAACTGGAGAGGAGTAGAGAGAGAGAGGGTGGGGGAACATGGAGAGAGAGAGAGAGAAGGGGGAATGGCGGAGTAGAGAGAGGGGGGAACATGAGGAGGAGAAAGAGAGAGAGAGAGAGGGGGAACATGGAGAGGAGTAGAGAGAGAGAGAGAGAGAGAGAGAGAGAGAGAGAGGGGGAACATGGAGAGGAGTAGAGAGAGAGAGAGGGGGGAACATGGAGAGGAGTAGAGAGAGAGAGGGGGGACATGGAGAGGAGTAGAGAGAGAGCGAGAGAGGGGGGAACATGGAGAGGAGTAGGAGAGAGAGAGAGGGGGGGGGGATATGGAGAGAGTAGAGAGAGAGAGAGGTGGGGAACATGGAGAGGAAGAGAGAGAGGGGGGAACATGGAGAGGAGTAGAGAGAGAGAGAGAGAGAGAGAGAGAGAGAGGGGGAAACATGGAGAGGAGTAGAGAGAGAGAGAGGTGGGGGAACATGGAGAGGAGTAAAGAGAGAGAGAGGGGGGAACATGGAGCTGAGTAGAGAGGGGGGAACATGGAGAGGAGTAGAGAGAGAGAGAGGGGGGAACATGTAGAGGAGTAGAGAGAGAGAGGGGGAACATGGAGAGGAGTAGAGAGAGAGAGAGAGAGAGGGGGAACAGGGAGAGAAGTAGAGAGAGAGAGGGGGAACATGGAGAGGAGTAGAGAGAGGGGGGGACATGGAGAGGAGTAGAGAGAGAGAGAGGTGGGGAACATGGAGAGGGAGTAGAGAGAGAGAGGGGGGAACATGGAGAGGAGTAGAGAGAGAGAAAGGGGGGACACGGAGAGGAGTAGAGAGAGAGAGGGGGACATGGAGCGGGAGTAGAGAGAGAGGGGGAACATGAAGAGGAGATAAAGAGAGAGAGAGAGAGGGGGAACATGGAGAGGAGTAGAGAGAGAGAGAGAGAGAGAGAGGGGGAACATGGAGAGGAGTAGAGAGAGAGAGGGGGGACATGGAGCTATAGAGAGAGCGGGGAACATGAAGAGGAGTAAAGAGAGAGAGAGAGAGGGGGAAACATGGAGAGGAGTAGAGAAGAGAGAGAGAGAGAGAGGGGGGAACATGGAGAGGAGTAGAGAGAGAGAGAGAGGGGGAAATGGAGAGGAGTAGAGAGAGAGAGAGAGAGAGAGAGAGAGGGGGACATGGAGAGGAGTAGAGAGAGAGAGGGGGCATGGATATAGAGAGAGCGGGGAACATGAAGAGGAGTAAAGAGAGAGAGAGAGAGGGGGAAATGGAGAGGAGAAGAGAGAGAGAGAGAGAGAGAGGGGGGGAACATGGAGAGGAGTAGAGAGAGAGAGAGGGGGAACATGGAGAGGAGTAGAGAGAGAGAGGGGGGACATGGAGAGGAGTAGAGAGAGAGAGAGGGGGGACTGGAGAGGAGTAGAGAGAGAGAGAGAGAGGGGGACATGGAGAGGAGTAGAGAGAGAGAGAGGTGGGGGGAACATGGAGAGGAGTAAAGAGAGAGAGAGAGAGAGGGGAAATATGGAAACTGAGTAGAGAGGGGGGAAACATGGAGAGGAGTAGAGAGAGAGAGAGAGGGGGGGAAAGTAGAGGAGTAGAGAGAGAGAGGGGGGTGGAACATGGAGAGGGAGTAGAGAGAGAGGGGGAAACATGGAGAGGAGTAGAGAGAGAGAGGGGGGAAACATGGAGAGGAGTAGAGAGAGAGGGGGAAATGGAGAGGAGTAGAGAGGAGAGAGGGGGAACATGGAGATGAGAGAAAGAGAGAGGTGGGGGAACATGGAGAGGAGTAGAGAGAGAGAGAGGTGGGGATTATGGAGAGGAGTAAAGAGAGAGAGTGGGGGAACATGGAGCGGAGTAGAGAGAGGGGGGAACATGGAGAGGAGTAGAGAGAGATAGAGAGAGGGGGACATGGAGAGGAGTAGAGAGAGAGAGAGAGGGGGGAACATGGAGAGGAGTAGAGAGTGAGAGAGAGAGGAAGGGAACATGAAGAGGAGTAGAGAGAGAGAGGAAGGAAATGGAGAGAGAGAGGTGGGGGAACATGAGAGGAGTAGAGAGAGAGGGGGGGACATGGAGCAGAGTAGAGAGAGGGGGGAAACATGAAGAGGGAGTAAAGAGAGAGAGAGAGAGGGGGGAACATGGAGAGGAGTAGAGAGAGAGAGAGAGAGAGAGAGAGAGGGGGAACATGGAGAGGAGTCAGAGAGAGAGAGAGAGGGGGAACATGGAGAGGAGAAGAGAGAGAGAGGGGGACATGGAGAGGAGCAGAGAGAGAGGAGAGAGGGGGGAAACATGGAGAGGAGTAGGGAGAGAGAGAGGGGGATGGAGAGGAGCAGAGAGAGAGAGGGGGAACATGGAGAGGAGTAGAGAGAGAGAGGGGGGAACATGGAGAGGAGTAGAGAGAGAGAGAGAGAGAGGGGGAACATGGAGAGGAGTAGAGAGAGAGAGAGGTGGGGGGAACATGGAGAGGAGTAAAGAGAGAGAGAGAGGGGGGAACATGGAGCTGAGTAGAGAGGGGGGGAACATGGAGAGGAGTAGAGAGAGAGAGAGGGGGGGAACGTGTAGAGGAGTAGAGAGAGAGAGGGGGGAACATGGAGAGGAGTAGAGAGAGAGAGAGAGAGGGGGGAACATGGAGAGAAGTAGAGAGAGAGAGGGGGGAACATGGAGAGGAGTAGAGAGAGAGGGGGTTGACATGGAGAGGAGTAGAGAGAGAGAGAGGTGGGGAACATGGAGAGGAGTAGAGAGAGAGAGGGGGGAACATGGAGAGGAGTAGAGAGAGAGAGAGAGGGGGGACATGGAGAGGACTAGAGAGAGAGAGGGGGGGACATGGAGCGGAGTAGAGAGAGGGGGGGAACATGAAGAGGAGTAAAGAGAGAGAGAGAGAGGGGGAACATGGAGAGGAGTAGAGAGAGAGAGAGAGAGAGAGAGGGGGGGACATGGAGAGGAGTAGAGAGAGAGAGAGGTGGGGGAACATGGAGAGGAGTAAAGAGAGAGAGAGAGAGGGGAACATGGAACTGAGTAGAGAGGGTGGGAACATGGAGAGGAGTAGAGAGAGAGAGAGAGAGGGGAATATGTAGAGGAGTAGAGAGAGAGAGGGGGGGAACATGGAGAGGGAGTAGAGAGAGAGGGGGGAACATGGAAGGAGTAGAGAGAGAGAGGGGGGGAACATGGAGAGGAGTAGAGAGAGAGGGGGGGAATGGAGAGGAGTAAGGAGAGAGAGAGAGGGGGAACATGGAGATGAATAGAAAGAGAGAGGTGGGGGAACATGGAGAGGAGTAGAGAGAGAGAGAGGTGGGGGATCATGGGAGAGGAGTAAAGAGAGAGAGTGGGGGGAATATGGATTGGAGTAGAGAGAGGGGGAACATGGAGAGGAGTAGAGAGAGATAGAGAGAGGGGGACATGGAGAGGAGTAGAGAGAGAGAGAGGGGGGAACATGGAGAGGAGTAGAGTGTGAGAGAGAGAGGAAGGGAACATGAAGAGGAGTAGAGAGAGAGAGGAGGGGAACATGGAGAGGAGTAGAGAGAGAGAGTGGGGGAACATGGAGAGAGTAGAGAGAGAGAGGGGGGACATGGAGCGTAGTAGAGAGAGGGGGGAAACATGAAGAGGAGTAAAGAGAGAGAGAGAGAGGGGGGGAAACATGGAGAGGAAGGAGAGAGAGAGAGAGAGAGAGAGAGAGAGAGAGAGAGAGAGGGGGAACATGGAGAGAAGTAGAGAGAGAGAGAGGGGGGAACATGGAGAGGAGTAGAGAGAGAGAGAGAGAGAGGGGGAACATGGAGAGGAGTAGGGAGAGAGAGAGGGGGGGGACATGGAGAGGAGTAGAGAGAGAGAGAGGTGGGGGAAACATGGAGAGGAGTAGAGAGAGAGAGGGGGAACATGGAGAGGAGTAGAGAGGGGGGAATAATGGAGAGGAGAGAGAGAGAGAGAGAGGGGAAATATGGAGAGGAGTAGAGAGAGAGAGGGGGAAACATGGAGAGGAGTAGAGAGAGAGAGGGGGGGACATGGAGAGGAGTAGAGAGAGAGAGGGGGACATGAGGGAGTAGAGAGAGGGGGGAACATGAAGAGGAGTAGGAGAGAGAGAGAGAGAGAGGGGGAAACATGGAGAGGAGTAGAGAGAGAGAGAGAGGGGGAAACATGGAGAGGAGTAGAGAGAGAGAGAGGGGGAAACATGGAGAGGAGTAGAGAGAGAGATGGGGGACATGGAGAGGAGTAGAGAGAGAGAGAGGTGGGGGAACATGGAGAGGAGAAGAGAGAGAGAGATAGGGGAACATGGAATGAGGAGAGAGGGGGAACATGGAGGAGGAGTAGAGAGAGAGAGAGAGAGAGAGAGAGAGAGGGGGACATGGAGAGGAGTAGAGAGAGAGAGAGGTGGGGGGAACATGGAGAGGAGTAAAGAGAGAGAGAGATAGGGGAACATGGAACTGAGTAGAGAGGGGGGGAACATGGAGAGGAGGAGAGAGAGAGAGAGAGGGGGGGGACATTTAGAGGAGTAGAGAGAGAGAGGGGGAACATGGAGAGGAGTAGAGAGAGAGAGAGAGAGAGAGGGGGAACATGGAGAGAAGTAGAGAGAGAGGTGGGAAACAAGGAGAGGAGTAGAGAGAGAGGGGGGCATGGAGAGGAGTAGAGAGAGAGAGAGGTGGGGAAACATGGAGAGGAGAGAGAGAGAGGGGGGAAACATGAGAGGATTAGAGAGAGAGAAGCGGGACATGGAGAGGAGTAGAGAGAGGGGGGACATGAAGAGGAGTAAAGAAAGAGAGGGGGGAAACATGGAGAGGAGTAGAGAGAGAGGGGGGACATGGAGAGGGGTAGAGAGAGGAGAGGGGGAACATGGAGAGGAGTAGAGAGAGAGAGGGGGAAACTAGAGGAGGAGTAGAGAGAGAGAGAGGGGGAACATAGAGAGGAGTAGAGAGAGAGAGAGAGAGAGAGGGAAACATGGAGAGGAGTAGAGAGAGAGAGGGGGGAACATGGAGAGGAGTAGAGAGAGGGCGGAGTACATGGAGAGGAGTAGAGAGAGAGAGATGGGGGGAACATGGAGAGGAGTAGAGAGAGGTAGAGAGAGGGGGGACATGGAGAGGAGTAGAGAGAGAAAGAGAGAGAGGGGGGAACATGGAGAGGAGTAGAGAGAGAGAGAGAGGGGGAAACATGGAGCGGAGTAGAGAGAGGGGGAAACATTGAGAGGAGTAGAGAGAGAGAGAGAGAGGGGGGAAAATGGAGATGAGTAGAGAGAGAGAGAGAGAGAGAGAGAAAGAGGGGATAACATAGAGAGGAGTAGAGAGAGAGAGGGGGAACATGGAGAGGAGTAAAGAGAGAGAGAGAGGGGGAACATGGAGCGGAGTAGAGAGAGGGGGGGAACATTGAGAGGAGTAGAGAGAGAGAGAGAGAGGGGGGGGGAACATGGAGATGAGTAGAGAGAGAGAGAGAGAAAGAGGGGATAACATAGAGAGGAGTAGAGAGAGAGAGGGGGAACATGGAGAGGAGTAGAGAGAGAGAGAGTTGGGGGACATGGAGAGGAGTAGAGAGAGAGAGAGGGGGAACATGGAGAGGAGTAGAGAGAGAGAGGGGGGACATGGAGAGGAGTAGAGAGAGAGAGGGGGGAAACATGGAGAGGAGCAGAGAGAGAGAGGGGGGACATGGAGAGGAGATAGAGAGAGAGGGGGGAACATGGAGAGGAGAAATAGAGAGAGAGAGGTTGGGGGGACATGGAGAGGAGTAGAGAGAGAGAGAAAGAGGGGATAACATAGAGAGGAGTAGAGAGAGAGAGGGGGAACATGGAGAGGAGTAGAGAGAGAGAGAGTTGGGGGGACATGGAGAGGAGTAGAGAGAGAGAGAGAGGGGGGAACATGGAGAGGAGTAGAGAGAGAGAGGGGGGGACATGGAGAGGAGTAGAGAGAGAGAGGGGGGGAACATGGAGAGGAGTAGAGAGAGAGAGGGGGGGATATGGAGAGGGAGTAGAGAGAGGGGAGGTTGGAGAGGAGTAGAGAGAGAGAGAGGGGGAACATGGAGAGTGAGAGAGAGAGAGAGAGAGAGAGAGAGAGAGAGAGGGGGGAAACATGCAGAGGAGTAGAGAGAGAGAGAGGTGGGGGAACATGGAGAGGAGTAAAGAGAGAGAGAGAGGGGGGAACATGGAGAGGAGTAGAGAGAGAGAGAGAGAGGGGAAACATGGAGAGAAGAGAGAGAGAGTGAGAGGGTGGGGGAAACATGGAGAGGAGTAAAGAGAGAGAGAGAGGGGGAACAGGAGCAGAGTAGAGAGAGAGAGAGGGGGAAACATGGAGAGGAGTAGAGAGAGAGAGGGGGGACATGGAGAGGAGTAGAGAGAGAGAGGGGGGAACATGGAGAGGAGTAGAGAGAGAGAGAGGGGGACATGGAGAGGAGTAGAGAGAGAGGGAGGTAACATGGAGAGGAGTAGAGAGAGAGAGAGGGGGAACATGGAGAGGAGTAGAGAGAGAGAGAGAGAGAGAGAGGGGGAACATGCAGAGGAGTAGAGAGAGAGAGGGGGGTGGAACATGGAGAGGAGTAGAGAGAGAGGGGGGAAACATGGAGAGGAGTAGAGAGAGAGAGGGGGGGAAACATGGAGAGAGTAGAGAGAGAGGGGGAAATGGAGAGGAGTAGAGAGAGAGAGAGGGGGAACATGGAGATGAGTAGAAAGAGAGAGGTGGGGGAGCATGGAGAGGAGTAGAGAGAGAGAGAGGTGGGGATTATGGAGAGGAGTAAAGAGAGAGTGGGGAAACATGGAGCGGAGTAGAGAGAGGGGGGAACATGGAGAGGAGTAGAGAGAGATAGAGAGAGGGGGACATGGAGAGGAGTAGAGAGAGAGAGAGAGGGGGGAACATGGAGAGGAGTAGAGATGAGAGAGAGAGGAAGGAAACATGAAGAGGAGTAGAGAGAGAGAGAAAGGGAACATGGAGAGGAGTAGAGAGAGAGAGAGGTGGGGGAACATGGAGAGGAGTAGAGAGAGAGAGGGGGGGACATGGAGCAGAGTAGAGAGAGGGGGGGAACATGAAGAGGAGTAAAGAGAGAGAGAGAGAGGGGGGAACATGGAGAGGAGTAGAGAGAGAGAGAGAGAGAGAGAGAGGGGGAACATGGAGAGGAGTAGAGAGAGAGAGAGGGGGGAACATGGAGAGGAGAAGAGAGAGAGAGGGGGGACATGGAGAGGAGTAGAGAGAGAGAGAGAGAGGGGGGAACATGGAGAGGAGTAGGGAGAGAGAGAGGGGGGCAAGGAGAGAGTAGAGAGAGAGAGGTGGGGGAACATGGAGAGGAGTAGAGAGAGAGAGGGGGGAAACATGGAGAGGAGTAGAGAGAGAGAGAGAGAGGGGGGAACATGGAGAGGAGTAGAGAGAGAGAGAGGTGGGGAAACATGGAGAGGAGTAAGAGAGAGAGAGAGGGGGAACATGGAGCTGAGTAGAGAGGGGGGAAAACATGGAGAGGAGTAGAGAGAGAGAGGGGGGGGAACGGTAGAGGAGTAGAGAGAGAGAGGGGGAACATGGAGAGGAGTAGAGAGAGAGAGAGAGAGGGGGGAACATGGAGAGAAGTAGAGAGAGAGAGGGGGGAACATGGAGAGGAGCAGAGAGAGAGGCTGACACGGAGAGGAGTAGAGAGAGAGAGAGTGGGGAACATGGAGAGGAGTAGGAGAGAGAGAGGGGGAACATGGAGAGGAGTAGAGAGAGAGAGAGAGGGGGGACATGGAGAGGACTAGAGAGAGAGAGGGGGGGACATGGAGCGGAGTAGAGAGAGGGGGGAACATGAAGAGGAGTAAAGAGAGAGAGAGAGGGGGGGGAACATGGAGAGGAGTAGAGAGAGAGAGAGAGAGAGAGAGAGAGGGGGACATGGAGAGGAGTAGAGAGAGAGAGAGGTGGGGGGAACATGGAGAGGAGTAAAGAGAGAGAGAGAGAGGGGAACATGGAACTGAGTAGAGAGGGGGGGAACATGGAGAGGAGTAGAGAGAGAGAGAGAGAGGGGGAACATGTAGAGGAGTAGAGAGAGAGAGGGGGGTGGAACATGGAGAGGAGTAGAGAGAGAGGGGGGAACATGGATAGGAGTAGAGAGAGAGAGGGGGGGAACATGGAGAGGAGTAGAGAGAGAGGGGGGGAATGGAGAGAGTAAGGAGAGAGAGAGAGGGGGAACATGGAGATGAATAGAAAGAGAGAGGTGGGGGAACATGGAGAGGAGTAGAGAGAGAGAGAGGTGGGGGGATCATGGAGAGGAGTAAAGAGAGAGAGTGGGGGGAACATGGAGCGGAGTAGAGAGAGGGGGGAACATGGAGAGGAGTAGAGAGAGATAGAGAGAGGGGGACATGGAGAGGAGTAGAGAGAGAGAGAGGGGGAACATGGAGAGGAGTAGAGGGTGAGAGAGAGAGGAAGGAACAGAAGAGAAGAGAGAGAGAGGAGGGGAACATGGAGAGGAGTAGAGAGAGAGAGAGGTGGGGAACACGGAGAGGAGTAGAGAGAGAGAGGGGGGACATGGAGTTTGGAGTAGAGAGAGGGGGGAACATGAAGAGGAGTAAAGAGAGAGAGAGAGAGGGGGAAATCATGGAGAGAGAGTAGAGAGAGAGAGAGAGAGAGAGAGAGAGAGAGAAGAAAGGGGGAACATGGAGAGAAGTAGAGAGAGAGAGAGGGGGGAATATGGAGAGGAGTAGAGAGAGAGAGAGAGAGGGGGGAAACATGGAGAGGAGTAGGAGAGAGAGAGGGGGGACATGGAGAGGGAGTAGAGAGAGAGAGAGGTGGGGAACATGGAGAGGAGTAGAGAGAGAGAGGGGGAACATGGAGAGGAGTAGAGAGGGGGGAAACATGGAGAGGAGTAGAGAGAGAGAGAGAGGGGGGAAACATGGAGAGGAGCAGAGAGAGAGAGGGGGAACATGGAGAGAGGAGTAGAGAGAGAGAGAGGGGGACTGAGAGGAGTAGAGAGAGAGAGGGGGACATGGAGTGTAGTAGAGAGAGGGGGAAATATGAAGAGGAGTAAAGAGAGAGAGAGAGAGAGGGGGAAACATGGAGATGAGTAGAGAGAGAGAGAGAGGGGGAAACATGGAGAGGAGTAGAGAGAGAGAGAGGGGGGAACATGGAGAGGAGTAGAGAGAGAGATGGGGGGACATGGAGAGGAGTAGAGAGAGAGAGAGGTGGGGGAACATGGAGAGGAGTAAAGAGAGAGAGAGATAGGGGAACATGGAACTGAGTAGAGAGGGGGGAACATGGAGAGGAGTAGAGAGAGAGAGAGAGAGAGAGAGAGAGAGGGGGGACATGGAGAGGAGTAGAGAGAGAGAGAGGTGGGGGAACATGGA
Organism: Coregonus clupeaformis; assembly: GCF_020615455.1. Lineage (NCBI taxonomy): Eukaryota > Metazoa > Chordata > Actinopteri > Salmoniformes > Salmonidae > Coregonus > Coregonus clupeaformis. The sequence goes on along the minus strand of NC_059199.1, from coordinate 7,099,421 downwards.
GAGGAGTAAAGAGAGAGAGAGATAGGGGAACATGGAACTGAGTAGAGAGGGGGGGAACATGGAGAGGAGTAGAGAGAGAGAGAGAGGGGGGACATTTAGAGGAGTAGAGAGAGAGAGGGGGGAACATGGAGAGGAGTAGAGAGAGAGAGAGAGAGAGAGGGGGGAACATGGAGAGAAGTAGAGAGAGAGGTGGGAACATGGAGAGGAGTAGAGAGAGAGAGGGGGGACATGGAGAGGAGTAGAGAGAGAGAGAGGTGGGGAACATGGAGAGGAGAGAGAGAGGGGGGGAACATGGAGAGGATTAGAGAGAGAGAGAGCGGGGACATGGAGAGGAGTAGAGAGAGGGGGGACATGAAGAGGAGTAAAGAAAGAGAGGGGGGAACATGGAGAGGAGTAGAGAGAGAGGGGGGACATGGAGAGGGGTAGAGAGAGAGAGAGGGGAACATGGAGAGGAGTAGAGAGAGAGAGAGGGGGAAACATGGAGAGGGAGGAGTAGAGAGAGAGAGAGGGGGGAACATAGAGAGGAGTAGAGAGAGAGAGAGAGAGAGAGGGAACATGGAGAGGAGTAGAGAGAGAGAGGGGGGAACATGGAGAGGAGTAGAGAGAGGGCGGAGTACATGGAGAGGAGTAGAGAGAGAGAGATGGGGGGAACATGGAGAGGAGTAGAGAGAGGTAGAGAGAGGGGGGACATGGAGAGGAGTAGAGAGAGAAAGAGAGAGAGGGGGGAACATGGAGAGGAGTAGAGAGAGAGAGAGAGGGGGAACATGGAGCGGAGTAGAGAGAGGGGGGGAACATTGAGAGGAGTAGAGAGAGAGAGAGAGGGGGGAACATGGAGATGAGTAGAGAGAGAGAGAGAGAAAGAGGGGATAACATAGAGAGGAGTAGAGAGAGAGAGGGGGAACATGGAGAGGAGTAAAGAGAGAGAGAGAGGGGGAAACATGAGCTGAGTAGAGAGAGGGGGGGAAACATTGAGAGGAGTAGAGAGAGAGAGAGAGAGGGGGGGGAACATGGAGATGAGTAGAGAGAGAGAGAGAGAAAGAGGGGATAACATAGAGAGGAGTAGAGAGAGAGAGGGGGAACATGGAGAGGAGTAGAGAGAGAGAGTTTGGGGGACATGGAGAGGAGCAGAGAGAGAGAGAGGGGGGAACATGGAGAGGAGTAGAGAGAGAGAGGGGGGGGACATGGAGAGGAGTAGAGAGAGAGAGGGGGGGAACATGGAGAGGAGTAGAGAGAGAGAGGGGGGGGACATGGAGAGGAGTAGAGAGAGAGGGGGGGAACATGGAGAGGAGTAGAGAGAGAGAGAGTTGGGGGGACATGGAGAGGAGTAGAGAGAGAGAGAGAAAGAGGGGATAACATAGAGAGGAGTAGAGAGAGAGAGGGGGAACATGGAGAGGAGTAGAGAGAGAGAGAGTTGGGGGGACATGGAGAGGAGTAGAGAGAGAGAGAGAGGGGGAACATGGAGAGGAGTAGAGAGAGAGAGGGGGACATGGAGAGGAGTAGAGAGAGAGAGGGGGGGGGGGAACATGGAGAGGAGTAGAGAGAGAGGGGGGGAATGGAGAGAGAGTAGAGAGAGAGGGGAGGTACATGGAGAGGAGTAGAGAGAGAGAGAGGGGGAACATGGAGAGGAGTAGAGAGAGAGAGAGAGAGAGAGAGAGAGAGAGAGAGAGGGGGGAACATGCAGAGGAGTAGAGAGAGAGAGAGGTGGGGGAACATGGAGAGGAGTAAAGAGAGAGAGAGAGGGGACATGGAGAGGAGTAGAGAGAGAGAGAGAGAGGGGAACATGGAGAGGAGTAGAGAGAGAGAGAGAGGGGTGGGGGAACATGGAGAGGAGTAAAGAGAGAGAGAGAGGGGGGAACATGGAGCAGAGTAGAGAGAGAGAGGGGGGGAACATGGAGAGGAGTAGAGAGAGAGGGGGGAATGGAGAGGATTAGAGAGAGAGAGAGGGGGAACATGAGAGGAGTAGAGAGAGAGAGAGAGAGAGAGAGAGAGAGAGAGAGAGGGAGGGAGCAGGAGGAGTAGAGAGAGTGAGAGGGGGGATGTAGGGAGTGAGAGAGAGAGAGGGGGATGGAGAGGAGTAGAGAGAGAGAGGGGGAAACATGAGAGAGTAGAGAGAGAGAGAGAGAGAGAGAGAGAGAGAGGAAGGACATGGAGAGGGAGTATGAGAGAGAGAGGAGGAGAACATGGAGAGGAGTAGAGAGAGAGAGGGGGGAACATGGAGAGGAGTAGAGAGAGAGAGAGGTGGGGGAACATGGAGAGGAGTAGAGAGAGAGAGAGAGAGAGAGAGGGGGAACATGGAGAGGAGTAGAGAGAGAGAGAGAGAGAGAGAGAGGGGGAAACATGGAGGTAGAGAGAGAGAGAGGGGGAACATGGAGAGGAGGAGAGAGAGAGAGAGAGAGAGAGGGGGAAACATGAGAGGAGTAGAGAGAGAGAGAGAGAGAGAGAGAGGGGGGAACATGGAGAGGAGTAGAGAGAGAGAGAGAGAGAGAAGGGGGAACATGGAGAGGAGTAGAGAGAGAGAGAGGGTGGAACATGGAGAGGAGTAGAGAGAGGGGGTGGGAACATGGAGAGGAGTAGAGAGAGAGAGAGGGGTGAACATGGAGATGAGTAGAGAGAGGGCGGGGAACATGGAGAGGAGCAGAGAGAGAGAGAGGGTGGAACATGGAGAGGAGTAGAGAGAGAGAGGGGGGAAACATGGAGAGGAGTAGAGAGAGAGGGGGAGGGATCGTGGAGAGGAGTAGAGAGAGAGAGAAGGGGGGATCATGGAGAGGAGTAGAGAGAGAGAGAGGGGGGGGGATATGATAGGAGTAGAGAGAGAGAGAGGGAGGGATCATGGAGAGGAGTAGAGAGAGAGAGAGAGGGGGACATGGAGAGGAGTAGAGAGAGAGAGGGGGGACATGGACTGAGTAGAGAGAGGGGGAACATGAAGAGGAGTAAAGAGAGAGAGAGAGAGGGGGAAACATGGAGAGGAGTAGAGAGAGAGAGAGAGAGAGAGAGAGAGGGGAACATGGAGAGGAGTAGAGAGAGAGAGAGGGGGGGAAACATGGAGAGGGAGTAGAGAGAGAGAGGGGGGGGGGACATGGAGAGGTAGAGAGAGAGAGAGGGGTGGAACATGGAGAGGAGTAGAGAGAGAGAGAGAGGGGGGACATGGAGAGGAGTAGAGAGAGAGAGAGGTGGGGGAACATGGAGAGGGAGTAAAGAGAGAGAGAGAGGGGAAATGGAACTGAGTAGAGAGGGTGGGAAACATGGAGAGGAGTAGAGAGAGAGAGAGAGAGGGGGGGAAACATGTAGAGGAGTAGAGAGAGAGAGGGGGATCGTGGAGAGGAGTAGAGAGAGAGAGAGGGGGGGATCATGGAGAGGAGTAGAGAGAGAGAGAGAGGGGGGATCATGGAGAGGAGTAGAGAGAGAGAGAGAGGGGGGGATCATGGATAGGAGTAGAGAGAGAGAGAGAGGGAGGGATCATGGAGAGGAGTAGAGAGAGAGAGAGGGGGACATGGAGAGGAGTAGAGAGAGAGAGAGGGGGTATATGGAGGGAGAGAGAGGGGGACATGAAGAGGAGTAAAGAGAGAGAGAGAGAGGGGGGAACATGGAGGAGTAGAGAGAGAGAGAGAGAGAGAGAGAGAGAGAGGGGGAACATGGAGAGAGCAGAGAGAGAGAGAGGGGGAACATGGAGAGAGTAGAGAGAGAGAGGGGGGACATGGAGAGGGTAGAGAGAGAGAGAGGGTGGAACATGGAGAGGAGTAGAGAGAGAGAGAGAGAGGGGGGGACATGGAGAGGAGTAGAGAGAGAGAGGGGGAACATGGAGAGGAGTAGAGAGAGAGAGGGGGGACATGGAGAGGAGTAGAGAGAGAGGGGGTGGAACATGGAGAGGAGTAGAGAGAGAGAGAGAGAGGGGGGACATGGAGAGGAGTAGAGAGAGAGAGGTGGGGGAACATGGAGAGGAGTAAAGAGAGAGAGAGAGGGGGAACATGGAACTGAGTAGAGAGGGGGAACATGGAGAGGAGTAGAGAGAGAGAGAGAGAGGGGGAACATGTAGAGGAGTAGAGAGAGAGAGGGGGGAACATGGAGAGGAGTAGAGAGAGAGAGAGAGAGAGGGGGAACATGGAGAGAAGTAGAGAGAGAGAGGGGGGAACATGGAGAGGAGTAGAGAGAGAGAGAGGGGGGACATGGAGAGGAGTAGAGAGAGAGAGGGTGGGGAACATGGAGAGGAGTAGAGAGAGAGAGGGGGAGAACATGGAGAGGAGTAGAGAGAGAGAGGGGGGACATGGAGAGGAGTAGAGAGAGGGGGGGACATGGAGAGGAGTAAAGAAAGAGAGGGGGGAACATGGAGAGGAGAAGAGAGAGGGGGGAACATGGAGAGGGGTAGAGAGAGAGAGAGGGGAACATGGAGAGGAGTAGAGAGAGAGAGAGGGGGAAACATGGAGAGGAGTAGAGAGAGAGAGGGGGGGAACATAGAGAGGAGTAGAGAGAGAGAGAGAGAGAGAGAGAGAGAGAGGGAAACATGGAGAGGAGTAGAGAGAGAGAGAGGGGGGAACATGGAGAGGAGTATTGAGAGGGCGGGGAACATGAAGAGGAGTAGAGACAGAAAGAGAGGGGAGAACATGGAGAGGGCTAGAGAGAGAGGGGGGGACATGGAGAGGAGTAGAGAGAGAGAGATGGGGGGAACATGGAGAGGAGTAGAGAGAGGTAGAGAGAGGGGGGGACATGGAGAGGAGTAGAGAGAGAGAGAGGTGGGGGAACATGGAGAGGAGTAAAGAGAGAGAGAGAGGGGGAATATGGAGCGGAGTAGAGAGAGGGGGGGACATTGAGAGGAGTAGAGAGAGAGAGAAAGAGAGGGGGGAACATGGAGATGAGTAGAGAGAGAGAGGGGGAACATGGAGAGGAGTAGAGAGAGAGGTCGGGGGGACATGGAGAGGAGTAGAGAGAGAGAGAGGGGGGAACATGGAGAGGAGTAGAGAGAGAGAGAGAGGGGGGAACATGGAGAGGAGTAGAGAGAGAGAGAGAGGGGGAACATGGAGAGGAGTAGAGAGAGAGAGGGGGAAACATGGAGAGGAGTAGAGAGAGAGGTCGGGGGACATGGAGAGGAGTAGAGAGAGAGAGAGAGGGGGGAACATGGAGAGGAGTAGAGAGAGAGAGAGAGGGGGGAACATGGAGAGGAGTAGAGAGAGAGAGAGAGAGGGGGGGAACATGGAGAGGAGTAGAGAGAGAGGGGGGAACATGGAGAGGAGTAGAGAGAGAGAGGGGGGGAACATGGAGAGGAGTAGAGAGAGAGGGGGTACATGGAGAGGAGTAGAGAGAGAGAGAGGGGGAACATGGAGAGGAGTAGAGAGAGAGAGAGAGAGAGAGAGAGAGAGAGAGAGGGGGGAACATGCAGAGGAGTAGAGAGAGAGAGAGGTGGGGGAACATGGAGAGGAGTAAAGAGAGAGAGAGAGAGGGGGACATGGAGAGGAGTAGAGGGAGAGAGAGAGAGAGAGAGAGAGGGGAACATGGAGAGGAGTAGAGAGAGAGAGAGGGGTGGGGGAACATGGAGAGGAGTAAAGAGAGAGAGAGGGGGAACATGGAGCAGAGTAGAGAGAGAGAGGGGGGAACATGGAGAGGAGTAGAGAGAGAGAGGGGGGGACATGGAGAGGAGTAGAGAGAGAGAGAGAGAGAGAGAGGGGGGACATGTAGAGGAGTAGAGAGAGAGAGAGGAGGAGAACATGGAGAGGAGTAGAGAGAGAGATGGGGGGAACATGGAGAGGAGTAAAGAGAGAGAGAGGTGGGGGAACATGGAGAGGAGTAGAGAGAGGGCGGGGAACATGGAGAGGAGTAGAGAGAGAGAGAGGGTGGAACATGGAGAGGAGTAGAGAGAGGTGGGGAACATGGAGAGGAGTAGAGAGAGAGAGAGGGGTGAACATGGAGAGGAGTAGAGAGAGAGCGGGGGAACATGGAGAGGGAGTAGAGAGAGGGCGGGAACATGGAGAGGAGTAGAGAGAGAGAGAGGGTGGAACATGGAGAGGAGTAGAGAGAGGGCGGGGAACATGGAGAGGGAGTAGAGAGAGAGAGGGGGTGGAACATGGAGAGGAGTAGAGAGAGAGAGGGGGGCATGGAGAGGAGAGAGAGAGAGAGGGGGGAACATGGAGAGGAGTAGAGAGAGAGAGGGGGGAACATGGAGAGGAGTAAAGAGAGAGAGAGAGGGAAAACATGGAGCAGAGTAGAGAGAGAGAGGGGGGGGAACATGGAGAGGAGTAGAGAGAGAGGGGGGACATGGAGAGGATTAGAGAGAGAGCTGAGAGAGGGGGAAACATGGAGAGAGTAGAGAGAGAGAGAGGGGGGAACATGGAGAGGAGTAGAGAGAGAGAGAGAGAGAGAGAGAGGGGGACATGGAGAGGAGTAGAGAGAGAGAGAGAGAGAGAGAGAGGGGACATGGAGAGGAGTAGAGAGAGTGAGAGGGGGAACATGGAGAGGAGTAGAGAGAGAGAGGGGGGAACATGGAGAGGAGTAGAGAGAGAGAGAGAGAGGGGGGAACATGGAGAGGAGTATAGAGAGAGAGAGGAGGAGAACATGGAGAGGAGTAGAGAGAGAGAGGGGGAAAATGGAGAGGAGTAGAGAGAGAGAGAGGTGGGGGAACATGGAGAGGAGTAGAGAGAGGGCGGGGAACATGGAGAGGAGTAGAGAGAGAGAGAGGGTGGAACATGGAGAGGAGTAGAGAGAGGGCGGGGAACATGGAGAGGAGTAGAGAGAGAGAGAGGGGTGAACATGGAGAGGAGTAGAGAGAGGGCGGGGAACATGGAGAGGAGTAGAGAGAGAGAGAGGGTGGAACATGGAGAGGAGTAGAGAGAGAGAGGGGGGAACATGGAGAGGAGTAGAGAGAGGGCGGGGAACATGGATAGGAGTAGAGAGAGAGAGGGTGGAACATGGAGAGGAGTAGAGAGAGGGCGGGGAACATGGAGAGGGGTAGAGAGAGAGAGAGGGTGGAACATGGAGAGGAGTAGAGAGAGAGAGGGGGGGGCATGGAGAGGAGTAGAGAGAGAGAGAGGGAGGGATCATGGAGAGGAGTAGAGAGAGAGAGGGGGGAACATGGAGAGGAGTAGAGAGAGAGAGGGGGAAACATGGAGAGGAGTAGAGAGAGAGGGAGGGATCATGGAGAGGAGTAGAGAGAGAGAGAGGGAGGGATCATGGAGAGGAGTAGAGAGAGAGAGGGGGAGGGATCATGGAGAGGAGTAGAGAGAGGGGGGGAACATGGAGAGGCGTAGAGAGAGAGGGGTGAACATGGAGAGGAGTAGAGAGAGGGCGGGGAACATGGAGAGGAGTAGAGAGAGAGGGGGTGGAACATGGAGAGGAGTAGAGAGAGGGCGGGGAACATGGAGAGGAGTAGAGAGAGAGAGGGGGTGGAACATGGAGAGGAGTAGAGAGAGAGAGGGGGGCATGGAGAGGAGTAGAGAGAGAGAGGGGGGGAACATGGAGAGGAGTAGAGAGAGAGAGGGGGGAACATGGAGAGGAGTAAAGAGAGAGAGAGAGGGAAAACATGGAGCAGAGTAGAGAGAGAGAGGGGGGGGAACATGGAGAGGAGTAGAGAGAGAGGGGGGGACATGGAGAGGATTAGAGAGAGAGCGAGAGAGGGGGGAACATGGAGAGGAGTAGAGAGAGAGAGAGGGGGGAACATGGAGAGGAGTAGAGAGAGAGAGAGAGAGAGAGAGGGGGACATGGAGAGGAGTAGAGAGAGAGAGAGAGAGAGAGAGAGAGGGGACATGGAGAGGAGTAGAGAGAGTGAGAGGGGGAACATGGAGAGGAGTAGAGAGAGAGAGGGGGGAACATGGAGAGGAGTAGAGAGAGAGAGAGAGAAGGGGGAACATGGAGAGGAGTATAGAGAGAGAGAGGAGGAGAACAAGGAGAGGAGTAGAGAGAGAGAGGGGGGAAAATGGAGAGGAGTAGAGAGAGAAGAGGTGGGGGAACATGGAGAGGAGTAGAGAGAGGGCGGGAACATGGAGAGGAGTAGAGAGAGAGAGGGTGGAACATGGAGAGGAGTAGAGAGAGGGCGGGAACATGGAGAGGAGTAGAGAGAGAGAGGGGTGAACATGGAGAGGAGTAGAGAGGGCGGGGAACATGGAGAGGAGTAGAGAGAGAGAGAGGGTGGAACATGGAGAGGAGTAGAGAGAGAGAGGGGGAACATGGAGAGGAGTAGAGAGAGGGCGGGGAACATGGATAGGAGTAGAGAGAGAGAGGGTGGAACATGGAGAGAGTAGAGAGAGGCGGGAACATGGAGAGGGGAGAGAGAGAGAGGGTGGAACATGGAGAGGGAGTAGAGAGAGAGAGGGGGCATGGAGAGGAGTAGAGAGAGAGAGAGGGAGGGATCATGAGAGGAGTAGAGAGAGAGAGGGGGAACATGGAGAGGAGTAGAGAGAGAGAGGGGGAAACATGGAGAGGAGTAGAGAGAGAGAGGGAGGGATCATGGAGAGGAGTAGAGAGAGAGAGAGAGGGAGGGATCATGGAGAGGAGTAGAGAGAGAGAGGGGGAGGGATCATGGAGAGGAGTAGAGAGAGGGGGGAACATGGAGAGGCGTAGAGAGAGAGGGGTGAACATGGAGAGGAGTAGAGAGAGGGCGGGGGAACATGGAGAGGAGTAGAGAGAGAGGGGGGCATGGAGAGGAGTAGAGAGAGAGAGAGGGAGGGATCATGGAGAGGAGTAGAGAGAGAGAGGGGGGGAACATGGAGAGGAGTAGAGAGAGAGGGGGGGAACATGGAGAGGAGTAGAGAGAGAGAGAGAGAGAGAGAGAGGGGGGTGAACATGGAGAGGAGTAGAGAGAGAGAGAGAGAGAGAGAGAGAGAGAGAGAGAGAGAGAGAGAGAGAGAGAGAGAGAGAGAGAGAGAGAGAGAGAGAGAGAGAACATGGAGAGGAGTAGAGAGAGAGAGAGGGGGGGAACATGGAGAGGAGTAGAGAGAGAGAGAGAGGAACATGGAGAGGAGTAGAAAGAGAGAGGGGGAAACATGGAGAGGAGTAGAGAGAGAGAGAGGGGGGAACATGGAGAGGAGTAGAGAGAGAGAGAGGGAGGGATCATGGAGAGGAGTAGAGAGAGAGAGAGAGAGAGAGGGGGGACATGGAGAGGAGTAGAGAGAGAGAGAGAGAGAGAGAGAGAGGGGGGTGAACATGGAGAGGAGTAGAGAGAGAGAGAGAGAGAGAGAGAGAGAGAGAGAGAGAGAGAGAGAGAGAGAGAGAGAGAGCGAGAGAGGGGGAACATGGAGAGGAGTAGAGAGAGAGAGGGGGGAACATGGAGAGGAGTAGAGAGAGAGAAGAGTCCCCTAAGTAAGCTTGTCCTGGGGCTCTGTTCACAAACACAAACAGACCCCACACAGCCCCAGGACAACAACAACAACAACACAACTAGACCCAACCAAATCATGAGAAAACAAAAAGAGAATTACTTGACACATTGGAAAGAACAAACAAAAAAACAGAGCAAACTAGAATGCTATTTGGCCCTAAACAGAGAGTACACAGTGGCAGAATACTTGACCACTGTGACTGACCCAAACTTAAGGAAAGCTTTGACTATGTACAGACTCAGTGAGCATAGCCTTGCTATTGAGAAAGGCCGCCGTAGGCAGACCTGGCTCTCAAGAGAAGACAGGCTATGTGCACACTGCCCACAAAATGAGGTGGAAACTGAGCTGCACTTCCTAACCTCCTGCCAAATGTATGACCATATTAGAGACACATATTTCCCTCAGATTACAGCGATCCACAAAGAATTCGGAAAACAAACCCAATTTTGATAAACTCCCTTATCTACTGGGTGAAAAACCACAGTGTGCCATCACAGCTGCAAGATTTGTGACCTGTTGCCACAAGAAAAGGGCAACCAGTGAAGAACAAACACCATTGTAAATACAACCCATATTTATGTTTATTTATTTTCCCATTTGTACTTTAACTATTTGCACATTGTTACAACACTGTATATATACATAATATGACATTTGAAATGTCTTTATTCTTTTGAAACTTCTGAGTGTAATGTTTACTGTTAATATTTATTGTTTATTTCACTTTTGTTTACTATCTACTTCACTTGCTTTGGCAATGTTAACACACGTTTCCCATGCCAATAAAGCCCTTAAATTGAAATTGAATTGAATTGAGAGAGAGGAACATGGAGAGGAGTAGAAAGAGAGAGGGGGGGACATGGAGAGGAGTAGAGAGAGAGGGGGGAACATGGAGAGGAGTAGAGAGAGAGAGAGAGAGAGAGGAAGGGGAAACATGGAGAGAGAGAGAGAGAGGGGGAACATGGAGAGGAGTAGAGAGAGAGGGGGAAACATGGAGAGGAGTAGAGAGAGAGAGAGAGAGAGAGAGGGGGAACATGGAGAGGAGTAGAGAGAGAGGGGGAACATGGAGAGGAGTAGAGAGAGAGAGAGAGAGAGAGAGAGAGAGAGGGGAACATGGAGAGGAGTAGAGAGAGGGGGAACATGGAGAGGAGTAGAGAGAGAGAGAGAGAGAGAGAGAGGGGGGAACATGGAGAGGAGTAGAGAGAGAGGGGGGGAACATGGAGAGGAGTAGAGAGAGAGAGAGAGAGAGAGAGAGAGAGAGAGAGCGAGAGAGGGGGAACATGGAGAGGAGTAGAGAGAGAGAGGGGAAACATGGAGAGGAGTAGAGAGAGAGAGAGGAACATGGAGAGGAGTAGAAAGAGAGAGGGGGAACATGGAGAGGAGTAGAGAGAGAGAGAGAGAGAGAGAGAGGGGGAACATGGAGAGGAGTAGAGAGAGAGGGGGGAACATGGAGAGAGGGAGAGAGAGAGAGAGAGAGAGAGAGAGAGGGGGAACATGGAGAGGAGTAGAGAGAGAGGGGGGAAACATGGAGAGGAGTAGAGAGAGAGAGAGAGAGAGAGAGAGAGGGGGGGAACATGGAGAGGAGTAGAGAGAGAGGGGGGAACATGGAGAGGAGTAGAGAGAGAGAGAGAGAGAGAGAGAGAGAGAGAGAGAGAGAGCGAGAGAGGGGGGAACATGGAGAGGAGTAGAGAGAGAGAGGGGGGGAACATGGAGAGGAGTAGAGAGAGAGAGAGAGGAACATGGAGAGGAGTAGAAAGAGAGAGGGGGAACATGGAGAGGAGTAGAGAGAGAGAGAGGGGGGAAACATGGAGAGGAGAGAGAGAGAGAGAGGAACATGGAGAGGAGTAGAGAGAGAGGGGGAACATGGAGAGGAATAGAGAGAGAGAGAGGGGGGAACATGGAGAGGAGTAGAGAGAGAGAGAGAGAGAGAGAGAGAGGGGGGGAACATGGAGAGGAGTAGAGAGAGAGAGAGAGAGAGAGAGAGAGAGAGAGAAAGAGAGAGAGAGTAGGGGAACATGGAGAGGATTAGAGAGAGAGAGAGAGAGAGAGAGAGAGAGAGAGAGAGAGAGAGAGAGAGAGAGAGAGAGAGAGAGAGAGAGAGAGAGAGAGAGATTTTAGGTGGGTGGGTAGGTGGGTAGAGAAGAAGGGGAGAAGGGAACAAGAAACGGTGGAGAAGGGAGGGAGAATCAAATCAAAGGAGGGAGAAGGGAGAAGGGAGAAGGGAGGGAGAAGCCCCTCTTCTCCATCCTTCTCCCTCCTTTGATTTGATTTGATTCTCCCTCCCTTCTCCACTGTTTCTTGAGAAGGGAGGTAGAAGTGAGTGAGAAGGGGGGAGAAGGGGGGGAAGGGAGAAGGGAGGGAGAAGGGGGGAGAAGGGGGGAGAAGGGGTGGAGAAGAGAGGGAGAAGGGGGGGAGAAGGGAGGGAGAAGTGAGGGAGAAGGGGGGGATAAGGGAGTGAGAAGGGGGGAGAAGTGAGGGAGAAGGGGAGAGAAGGGAGGGAGAAGGGAGGGAGAAGGGGGGGAGAAGGGAGGGAGAAGTCTGTCTGTCTGTCTGTATCGCTCTGTCTCTCTCTCTCTGTCTGTCTGTTTCTATCTCTCTCTCTGTCTGTCTCTCTCTGTCTCTGTCTCTGTCTCTGTCTCTCTCTCTCTCTCGCTCTCTGTCTGTCTGTCTGTCTGTCTGTCTATCTCTCTCTCTGTCTGTCTGTCTGTCTGTCTGTCTGTCTGTCTGTCTGTCTGTATCTCTCTCTCTCTGTCTCTCTCTCTCTCTCTCTCTGTCTGTCACTCTCTCTCTGTCTCTCTCTCTCTCTCTCTCTCTCTCTCTCTCTCTCTCTCTCTCTCTCTCTCTCTCTCTCTCTCTCTCTCTCTCTCTCTCTCTCTCTCTCAATTCAATTCAATTCAATTCAATTCAAAGGGATTTATTGGCATGGGAAACATATGTTTACATTGCCAAAGCAAGTGAAATAGATAATAAACAAAGGTGAAATAAACAATAAAAAATTAACAGTAAACATTACACTCACAAAAGTTCCAAAAGAACAAAGACATTTCAAATGTCATGTTATGTCTACAGTGGGGGAAAAAAGTATTTAGTCAGCAACCAATTGCGCAAGTTCTCCCACTTAAAAAGATGAGAGAGGCTTGTAATTTTCATCATAGGTACACGTCAACTATGACAGACATATTGGAGAAAAAAAATCCAGAAAATCAAATTGTAGGATTTTTTATGAAATTATTAGCAAATTATGGTGGAAAATAAGTATTTGGTCACCTACAAACAAGCAAGATTTCTGGCTCTCACAGACCTGTAACTTCTTCTTTAAGAGGCTCATCTGTCCTCCACTCATTACCTGTATTAATGGCACCTGTTTGAACTTGTTATCAGTATAAAAGACACCTGTCCACAACCTCAAACAGTCACACTCCAAACTCCACTATGGCCAAGACCAAAGAGCTGTCAAAGGACACCAGAAACAAAATTGTAGACCTGCACCAGGCTGGGAAGACTGAATCTGCAATAGGTAAGCAGCTTGGTTTGAAGAAATCAACTGTGGGAGCAATTATTAAGAAATGGAAGACATACAAGACCACTGATAATCTCCCTCAATCTGGGGCTCCACGCAAGATCTCACCCCGTGGGGTCAAAATGATCACAAGAACGGTGAGCAAAAATCCCAGAACCACACGGGGGGACCTAGTGAATGACCTGCAGAGAGCTGGGACCAAAGTAACAAAGCCTACCATCAGTAACACACTACGCCGCCAGGGACTCAAATCCTGCAGTGCCAGACGTGTCCCCCTGCTTAAGCCAGTACATGTCCAGGCCTGTCTGAAGTTTGCTAGAGTGCATTTGGATGATCCAGAAGAGGATTGGGAGAATGTCATATGGTCAGATGAAACCAAAATAGAACTTTTTGGTAAAAACTCAACTCGTCGTGTTTGGAGGACAAAGAATGCTGAGTTAAATCCAAAGAACACCATACCTACTGTGAAGAATGGGAGTGGAAACATCATGCTTTGGGGCTGTTTTTCTGCAAAGGGACCAGGACGACTGATCCGTGTAAAGGAAAGAATGAATGGGGCCAAGTATCGTGAGATTTTGAGTGAAAACCTCCTTCCATCAGCAAGGGCATTGAAGATGAAACGTGGCTGGGTCTTTCAGCATGACAATGATCCCAAACACACCGCCCGGGCAACGAAGGAGTGGCTTCGTAAGAAGCATTTCAAGGTCCTGGAATGGCCTAGGCAGTCTCCAGATCTCAACCCCATAGAAAATCTTTGGAGGGAGTTGAAAGTCTGTGTTGCCCAGCGACAGCCCCAAAACATCACTGCTCTAGAGGAGATCTGCATGGAGGAATGTGCCAAAATACCAGCAACAGTGTGTGAAAACCTTGTGAAGACTTGCAGAAAACGTTTGACCTGTGTCATTGCCAACAAAGGGTATATAACAAAGTATTGAGAAACTTTTGTTATTGACCAAATACTTATTTTCCACCATAATTTGCAAATAAATTCATTAAAAATCCTACAATGTGATTTTCTGGATTTATTTTTCTCATTTTGTCTGTCATAGTTGACGTGTACTTATGATGAAAATTACAGGCCTCTCTCATCTTTTTTAAGTGGGAGAACTTGCACAATTGGTGGCTGACTAAATACTTTTTTTCCCCACTGTATATACAGTGTTGTAATGATGTGCAAATAGTTAAAGTACAAATGGGAAAATAAATCAACATAAATATGGGTTGTAAATGGTATTTGTTCTTCACTGGTTGCCCTTTTCTTGTAGCAACAGGTCACAAATGTTGCTGCTGTGATGGCACACTGTGGTATTTCACCCAATAGATAAGGGAGTTTATCAAAATTGGGTTTGTTTTCGAATTCTTTGTGGATCGCTGTAATCTGAGGGAAATATGTGTCTCTAATATGGTCATACATTTGTCAGGAGGTTAGGAAGTGCAACTCAGTTCCACCTCATTTTGTGGGCAGTGTTCACATAGCCTGTCTTCTCTCGTTAGCCAGGTCTCTCTCTCTCTCTCTCTTTCTCTCTGTTTCACTATCTCTCTCTCTCTCTCTCTCTCTCTCTCTCTCGCTATGTCTCTGTCTCTCTGTATTTCAGTATAATTGGCAGTAAATTGACGGGTGTCAGAAAGAGAGAGAGAGAGAGAGAGAGAGAGAGAGAGAGAGAGAGAGATGAGAGAGAGAAAGAGATTTGGGACAGAGAGAGAAATGAAAAGAGAGAGAGAAAGAGAAGGAAGAGAAGGAGCGAGAGAGGAAAATATGGAGAGAGTCCGTGCCCTATATAGTTCTTGG